>NW_027140807.1:1572500-1872500 GCF_036365525.1 Heterodontus francisci | reverse complement strand
TTGTCCTAATCCAAACCACTGGGGAATACCCCTGTACCACAATGTACACTGTATACAGTGAGTACAAAAGCAGGGAGGTTATGCTGAACATTTATAAAGCTCTGGTTAGGCCCCAATTGGAGAATTGTGTCCAGTTCTGGTCACCACACTTTAGGAAGGAGGGGATAGTCCTTGAGAGGTTGCAGAGGAGATTTAGCAGAATGGTTACTGGGATGAGGGATTTTAGCGACAAAGTTAGGTTGGAAAAGCTGGGTTTGGTCTCCATAGAGCAAAGGAGATTGTGGGAAGAGTGAATAGAAGTGCATAAGATTATTTCAGGGATAGATTCGGACCTCCAGTCTGAACCAACCATTCACCACTACTCTCTGTGTTCTGTCCCTTATCCAATGTTGTATACACTCTGTCCCTCTACAGAACACTCCAGAAGCTCGACACCATCCAGGACAAAGCAGCCCACTTGATTGGCACCCCATGCACCACTTCAAACATTGATCAGATCACCCCTTAACCTTCTAAATTGCAGGGATACAGAGTAAAGCTCCATCTACACTGTCCCATCAAATGCTGCCAAGCTATTCGTTAGCTATTAAGTCAATCTCTGCCTTCTCTGTTCTATCAAACACTCCCAGGGCAGGTACAGTGTGGGGTTAGATACAGAGTAAAGCTATATATGCCTCTCCTTCTCCTCCTCCATCCAGATGGAGAGAGTAACAGTGCGAAAGACAGGGATGGGTATAGAGATAGAAAAGAACAAAGAGAGAGGGAAGGATAGCACTGGGGAGAGAGTACCAGAGAGAAAGAGGAAGAGATTGGGAAGGACAGTGTCGGTCAGTGTTTCCGCAAAACTGTGTGCAGCATCGTTGAAGGTATGAAACGGCTAGAGATTGGGATTGAGAGGGTACAGAGGGAGATCGAGATAGAGAGAGAAGAGGAGAGAGATAAACATGGACAGATTAGCAGAGAGGGGAACTAGTGATTGAGTGAGTAAGAGAGAGGGGAAGACAGAGATGGAGAGAGATTACCAGTAAGAGTAGCTCTCCACTTCTCTCTCCATGCCTATCTCTCCCTTTCTCACTGTTACCCTCTCTCCATCTGTATTTATCCCTCTCTCCTGATGTTTCTCAGTCTAAGCCTATTTCTTGTACCTCTGTGTACACAGGATTACATCAAACTGTGATTATATTTGACATTTGCCCTTTCGATCTAACCTCACAACGTGACTGTCTCCAACATTATCTCTTTGTCTGTGAACCCCGGGGGGCCTTGAAGTGAATGTTCACTGATTCCTGAGGCTGACAGGACAGGTGGGTAAGCTGGTTAGGAAGGGATAAGGGAGGCTTTCATTTCCCGAGCAGCGGTAACAATCTCTCAGTGTCGATCCTATCCAGTCCCTTTAGAATCTGATATGTTTCAATAGGATCACCTCTCATTCTTCTAAACTCCAGAGAATACAGGTCCAATTTACTCAGCCTCTCATCAGAGGACAAAGGCAGAGAAACTAAACAAATACTTTGTGTCTGTCTACATGTTCTCAGTCATGCTCTGCCATCTTCCTCCAATCATTAAACACTGCAGTTTATGGATATTTCACTGTTTGCTGTAGAGCTGATGAATTTGTTTGATTGGCAGTGATAATATTTTTGGACCATTGTATCGAGTCCAATGGGTTGCAACCAGGATTACTGGGTGATTTCTCTCTGCAACTTTTAATCTTTAATAAAGCTTATCTGGGCCTTAACCTGCAATCTGTTTTTTATATGTCTGACTCCACTCATTCACCCGGGAATAAAGTTACTTTTGTCTGGTTGTGCACCCAATTAAATGACTGTTTAACACGGCGAGTCTTTCTATACTATGAACGTGTGCTGATCTCTCTCTCTCTCTCTCTCTCTCACACATACACACTATCTGCCTCTCTCTCTGCCCACATCTATCCTGGAATTCCCCTCTCTCTCTGACGGACACTCTATCGCTCATTCATTTTTCGCTCTTTCTGTACACCCTGTGTCTGCTCGTTTCCTCTGATTTCTCATTTTCCTTCCCACTCTCTCCCTCTCTTTCACTCTGTTACTCTTTCCTCACTTTTATCTCTCCATTTGTCTGTTTCCTCACTCTCAAACTCTACCAGTCCCTCACTCTCCACCTTCCTTTCTCTTTGATCGCTCTTTACATCTCACTATCACTCTCTCTCCATCTCTATCCAATTGAGGAAATTCTCCCTCCATTTCTCACCATCTCTTGCTCTCTCACTCTCTCCCCATCACCTATTTTCTCTCAGTCTCTCCATCTCTCTATTATTCTTTCAAGCTCATTTCTCTCTCTCTCTCCCCCATCACTCTCTCTTTTCTATTTCCCTCTCTGTCACTTGCTCTCTCAGTCTCTTGCTCTGTCTGTCCACGTTGGGTCCCTTTAAGAGTTTGGGACAGTTCTGGCGGTGCAGTTTGGTGCTGGCCCCTCCCCCCACATGCGTGCTCACATGTCGCAGAAACCGCGGTTGCGCGGAAGCTGGAGGCAGCTTTTGACCCCTTTGACCTCCAAACATGTGGGGCGCTGCAGCCAATCAGATACTATGTCCCCCCGTGAACGATTTCCTGTCCCTCCAACAGCTTGTGCCATTGCCCAATTTATCGGTGTGTTTTCCCCTTCTGCTGATGTTGAATTTGTTTGTGATTATCAGCTACTGAAGTTGTTGTATTTGTTAGATTTTTTTTGTCCTCACAAAGCTGTTCTTTTCCGGTTGAAATTGTTGAATTTGTTGGTATTTTATCCTGTTGAGGTTGTTTTTGTATTTGTTGGGGTGTTTCTCTGGCTGACGTCGTTGCTGTTGAATTTGTTTGTGTTTTTCTGCCGAAATTACTTTTGAATTTGTTGGTGCTTTTCGCTTGCTGAACTTGTTGTTGAAGTTAACTGTTTTTGCTTCTGCCAAGGGTGGTGTTGTATCTGTTGGTGTTTTTCTCTTGAAGTTGTTGCTGTATCTGTCGGTGTTTTTCACTCGATGTTGCTCGATTTCTTGGTGCTTTTCTCCACCTGCAGTTGTTTTTGAATTTGCTGTGTTTCTCCTGCTGACCGTGTTTTGGAACTTGTCGGTGTTTTTCTCCTCTTGAAATTGATGCTGCAGTTGTTGGTGTTTCTGCCCTGTTGAGGAGGTTTTTGTATTTGTTGGTGTTTTTCTCCTGTTGAGATTGTTGTTGAGTTTGTTGGTTTCTCTGCTGCTGAGGTTGTTGTTCTTTGTTGTTGTTTCCCTCCTGTTGAGGTTGTTGTAGAATTTGTTGGTGCTCGTTCTCTGTTCAAGTTGTTGTTGCATTTGTTAGTGTTTCTCTCCTGGTGAGGTTGTTGTTGAATTTGTTGGTGCTCTTTCCCTGTTCAAGATGCTGTTGAATTTCTTGGTGTTTCTCTCCTGTTGAGGTTGTTGTTGAATTTGTTGCTGCTCGTTCCCTGTTCGACTTGTTGTGGCATTTGTTTATTTCCCTCCTGAAGTTATTGCTGTATTTGTTCGTGTATTTTTGCTCCTGAAGTTATTGTATTTGTTGTTCTTTTTCCCCCTCCTGAAATTACTGTTGAATTCCCCTGTTCCTCCTAAACATGTTACACTCACCACCCCTCATGACTCAGCTTACACTAAAACTGTATCTCTGAGTGAAATCTCTCGAATGTACATGTAATAATTGCTTCCAGCATCTCCCTGGAAGCCTGTTCCATGGAGTGACCTCCCGCTCGCTGAAATAACCTTTCTGCAGATTTGTTTCCAGGTCAAATAATTAAAATGAAGTAACTACTACAACAAAGAATATTGTCCTTTTTCCATCAAGGAGGCTGGAATAGAAAGCGCTGGATGTTGTGTTACTGTTGTATGAAGCTCTGATTCGACCCCATCTGGAGGAATTCTGTTCAGTTCTGTGCACCTGCACCGCAGCTCAGGAAGGATATCTCAGCCTTGGAGGCAGTGACATCGGGTTTAAAAGGGTTAAATTAGCTTCACAGTTTGTATGGTCATGTGTCATATTCCCTTGAGTATAGGAATTTAAAGGGTGATGTCATTGAGGTAGTCGTTTGGAAGTACAGAACTTGAGTATTGCCGAAAATAGCGACATGTTGTCAAAGCTCTTCATCTTGCACTCACCAGGACAATCCGCAAGAATGCCAATTTTAAATTTTTTGTCAGTGTAATTCTTAGCATATGATTATTTAGCAAATGTTGTCCATTTGCAGAATCACATCTCATGTTGGAAACTGTGTATTTAGTTTTGCAAGCATGGGCTGGTGAGATACGGCCCGTACCTTGCCTGTTGCAAACAGTGGAAGGGATATGTGGGGATTATCCTATAAGCAGAGGTTGAGAAGTCTGCTCTGTGTATGAACAGTGAGGGGGTTCAGTGACAGAGCCATTCCTGATATCAGCAATTAACTCAACAGGAGTTGAACTGATATCATTGCGTGTTTGTTGGCCCCTCGAGCCTGCTCAGCCATTCTATAAGATCATGGCTGATCTGATTGTAGCTTTAACTCCACTTTCCTGTCTTCCCCCTATAACCCTGACTCCCTTGTAGATCAAAAATCTGTCCAACTCAAGCTTGAATATATTCAATGGCCCAGCCTCCGATGCTCTCCGGGGAACCGAGTTCCACAGACTCAACCTTTGAGTTGAGTCGATTTGGCCAAACTCTTCAACCTTTCCTCATAACAATCATAGAATTGTGATAATGCAGAAGGAGGCCATTCAGCCCATCATGTCCACTAGCTCTCTGAAAGAGCAACTTCTTCAGGTCCATTCCCCCGGCTTCCTCCTTTCACCATGCACATTCTTCCTTTTCATATAACTGTCTAATTCCCTTTTGAATGCTTCAATTGAACCTGCCTCCACCACGTTCTCAGGTAGCGCATTCCAGACTCGCTGTGTGAAAAGTCTTTCCTCATGTCACTTTTGCTTCTCTTACCAAATATTGTAAATCTGTGTCCTCTCGTTTAATATTTATTAGAGATACAGCATTGAAACAGACCCTTCGGCCCACCCAGTCATGCCGAACTTCTTCTTTGGCCTCCTTGTCTCGAAGACAATGGGTAAGCGCCTGAAGGTGGTCAGTGGTTTGTGGAACAGCGCCTGGAGTGGCTATAAAGGCCAATTCTAGAGTAACAGACTCTTCCACAGGTGCTACATATAAAATTGGTTGTCGGGGCTGTTACACAGTTGGCTCTCTCCTTGCGCTTCTGTCTTTTTTCCTGCCAACTGCTAAGTCTCTCCAACTCGCCACTCTTCAGAACCACCTTCATGGTTGTCTGCCAGCTCTGGCGATCGCTGGCAACTGACTCCCACGACTTGTGATCAATGTCACAGGACTTCATGTCGCATTTGCAGACGTCTTTAAAGTGGAGACATGGACATCTGGTGGGTCTGATACCAGTGACGAGCTCGCTGTACAATGTGTCCTTGGGGATCCTGCCATCTTCCATGCGGCTCACATGGCCAAGCCATCTGATGCTCCGCTGGCTTATATGCTGGGGATGTTGGTCGTCTCGAGAACGTCTGTGTTGGAGATACGGTCCTGATGCCAAGCATTCTCCGGAGGCAGTGAAGATGGAATGAATTGAGGCGTCGCTCTTGGCTGACATACGTTGTCCAGGCCTTGCTGCCATGCAGGAAGGTACTGAGGACACAGGCATGATACACTTGGACTTTTGTGTTCTGTGTCAGTGCGCCATTTTCCCACACCCTCTTGGCCAGTCTGAGCACAGCAGCGGAAGCCTTTCCCATGCGCTTGTTGATTTCTGCATCGAGAGACAGGCTACTGGTCATAGTTGAGCCTAGGTCGGTGAACTCTTGAAGCACTTCCAAAGCGTGGTCGCCGATATTGATGGATGGAACATTTCTGACATCCTGTCCCATGATGCTCGTTTTCTTGAGGATGATGGTGAGGTCAAATTCGTTGCAGGCAGCCGCAATCCTGTCGATGTGTCTCTGCAGACACTCTTCAGTGTGAGATGTTAATGCAGCATCGTCAGCAAAGAGGAGTTCCCTGATGAGGACTTTCCGTACTTTGGTCTTCGGTCTTAGACGGACAAGGTTGAACAACCTGCCCCCTGATCTTGTGTGGAGGAAAGTTCCTTCTTCTGAAGACTTGAACGCATGTGTGAGCAGCAGGGAGAAGAAGATCCCAAACAGTGTAGGTGCGAGAACACAGCTCTGTTTCACGCCACTCAGGATAGGAAAGGGGTCTGATGAGGCACCGCTGTGCTGAATTGTGCCTTTCATATTGTCATGGAATGAGGTGATGATACTTAGTAGCTTTGGTGGACATCCAATCTTTTCTAGTAGTCTGAAGAGACCACGTCTGCTGACGAGGTCAAAGGCTTTGGTGAGATCAATGAAAGAAATGTAGAGGGGCATCTGTTGTTCACAGCATTTCTCCTGTAGCTGGCGAAGGGAGAACAGCATGTCAATAGTAGATCTCTCTGCTCGAAAGCCTCACTGTGCCTCAGGGTAGACATGCTCAGCCAGCTTCTGGAGCATGTTTAATTCGACTCGAGCGAAGACTTTCCCTGCTATGCTGAGCAGAGAGATTCCACGGTAGTTGTTGCAGTCACCGTGGTCACCCTTGTTCATATAGAGGGTGATGATATTGGCATCGCGCATGTCCTGTGGTACTGCTCCCTCGTCCCAGCACAGGCAAAGCACTTCGTTCAGTGCTGACAGTATAGCAGGCTTGGCACTCTTGACTATTTCAGGGGTAATGCTATCCTTTCCCAGGGGCTTTTCCACTGGCTAGAGAATCAATGGCATCACCAAGTTCCGATTTTGTTAGCTGTACGTCCAGCTCATCCATGACTGGCAGAGACTGGGCTGCATTGAGGGTGGTATCAGTGACAACATTTTCCCTGGAGTACAGTTCTAGGTAGTGTTCCACCCAGCGGTCCATTTGCTTGCGTTGGTCAGTAATTGTGTCCCCTGATTCAGATTTGAGAGGGGCGATCTTCTTGATGGTTGGCCCAAAAGTTCTCTTCATGCCATCATACATTCCTCTGATATTTCCAGTGTCGGAGGCCAGCTGAATATGACTGCATAGATGTTGTCAGTAGTCATTTGCGCAGCGCTTCTGGCTGCTTTAAGTGCTGCGGATGTTAACTCGCTGGGGACTTTCTTGGAGTTCAGCAGTGTAATGCGCTTAGTGGCTATGACAGGTTCCAGCTCTTCAATGTGAGATTGAAACCAGCCTGCATTCCGCTTCACACATTTGCCATAGGTGGTCATTGCTGAGTCATAGATGGCGTCTCTGATGTGGACCCTTTTGGTCTCTGCATCCCCTGTGGGAGTGTTTTGAAGGGCTTTTTCAAGTGAATTTAGAAACTTATGTAACCGCTGTGGATGAGAAATTCTGCCAGTGTGATGCGTGGGCAGCCCTTCTGCTTGGTGTGATGCAGCTTCTTTGGTTTGAGTCCAACCTTGCTGCACACCAGGGGCTGGTCGGTGTCGCAGTCCATGACAACCACCCATTAAGACTAACCCTGCATACTCCCTATCACCGACCTACACTCGGGGCAATTTCCAATGGCCAATTTACCTATCAACCTGCAAGTCATTGCTGTGGGAGGAAAACAGAGCAGCCAGCAGAAACCCACACGGTCACAGGGAGAACTTGCAAACTCCGCACAGGCAGTACCCAGAATCGAACCCGGGTCGCTGGAGCTGTGAGGCTGCAGTGCTAACCACTGCATCACTGTGCGCCCTGGTCTTGATCCTTTCACGAGTGGGAACAGTTTCTCTCTATCTACTCTGTCCAGACCCCTCATGATTTTGAATATCTCTCTCAAATCACCTCTCTGCCTTCTCTTCTCCAAGGAAAACAGCCCTAACTTCTCGAATCTATCTTCATAACTGAAATTCCTCATCCCTGGAACCATTCTTGTGAATCTCGTCTGTACTCTCTCCAATGCCCTCACATCTTTTCTCAAGTGCAGCACCCAAAACTGGAGGCAATACTCCAGCTGAGGACGAACTAGTGCCTTGCACAAGTTCAAAATAACTTCGTTGCTCTTATAATCTGTGCCACTATTAATAAAGCCCAGGATACTGTATACTTTATGAACCACTCTCTCAACCTGTCCTGCCACCTTCAATGACTTATGCACAAATGCATCCAGGTCTTTCTGCTCCTGCACCCTCTTTAGAATCGTAACCTCTATTCTATATTGTCTCTCCATGGTCTTCCTCCCAAAATTAATCACTTCACATTTCCTCACATTGAACCTCATCTGTCACTTGTCCGCCCATTCCACCAATTTGTCTCTGTCCTTTTGAAGTTTTACGCTATCCACCTCACACTTCACAATGCTTCCAGGTTTCGTATCATTTGCAAATTTTGAAGTTGTGCCCTGTACACCGAGGTCTAGGACATTAATATATATCAGGAAATGCCAGGGTCCCACCACTGATCCCTGGGGAACTCCACCACAAACCTTCTTCCAGCCCGAAAACATCCATTAATCACTATTCTCAGTTTTTTTGTCACTCAGCCAGTTTTATATGCATGTTGTTACCATCCCTTTTATTCAATGAACTACATGTTTGCTCACAAGTCTGTTGTGTGGAACTGTATCAAATGGCTTTTGAAGGGCCAGGTTCATCACGTCAACAGCAAGCTCGAATGGGCCGAATGGTCCACTCCTGTTGCCAGGATTTCTCATTTTCCTCTGTGAGTCCTCAAGTGAGCTGGATTATCCAGGGTGGAAGCACAGACCAGAATAGAATGGAGCAGCATGAGGTTTGGGGAATGCTGGGCAGACCCACTACGTACAGTCACATCCCTTCTGATCCCAGCCCTCAGCAATCATTTAACAGTGCGTGTTCCCTCCCAGAACAAGAAAACATTGGATTTCCATGATCAGATGGGAAAGTCATTCCAGCAACATCAATAATCTTCTTGAGACGGTCAGGTTTAGCGTTCATAGATATATTGAGCAGACAGAGAATGCAATAAAACTTTAAACACACAGTTTACAATCAGATTTACAATCACACTGGGTGGTCAGGGAGTCAAACACGTTAAAAGCCCTTTCCAAGCTGCAGCTCTCCTTGTCTGAATGTCCATCAATGGAAGATACGCAGCCATGTTCACTTATTGCAGACGTTTTACATCGTTACACTAGAGAGTTGTGACCAATGAGTCATTTCACAACAGTTCAACTGACTGATCTGGATGTTAATATTGGGAAATTGGAGAGTAGCTGGGAGTCACTGAATGACAATCATTTCAGGGGGATGGGTGAACAAGGTTCTGAGTGAGTTAAGACACAGCAAATGATTGCATGAGTATAAGATCAGGAAGTGTGAAAGATGTGAGCTTGGCCAGGAGAGCATTGGAATAGTCCAGGCTCGAGGTAACAGAGACACGGATTAGGGTTTCAGCAGCAGATGAGCTGAGGCAGGGTCGGAGTCGAGAGATGGTATGGAGGTGGAAATGGACAGTCTTGGTGATGGTGTGGATATGTGGTCGAAAACTCATCTCGGGGTCAAACACAACAACAAAGGCTGAAAACTGTCTTGATCAGTTTCAGACAGGTACCAGAGATGGTGTCGGTGGTCCAAGAATGACATTTGTGTCGGGGACCACAGACAATGGCTTCAGTCTTCCCAATATTTAGGAGGAGAAAATAGCTGCTCATCCAGTATTGGATGTTAGACAAGCAGTGTGGCAGAGCAGAGACAATGGAAGCATTCACAGAGGTGTTATTGAGATGGAGTGTTGTCAGCATTAGGTTCCTGAGCTCAGTACAACTCCCTTCCTTTGTTATTAAACATTTGACATATGCCACACATAAATGCTTTGTACTCAATGAAAGCTTTCCTTTTCAATATATTTTGATTCTGCAAAGTTCAGCATCAACCGATCCCCCATTCTGCATGAACCCTCAATTTAAAAGATGTTATCTACCCTGAGGTTCTCCTTGCCCCTATTCTCAGTGCTGACAGCTCCATGAAGCTTAGGGACCTCTACTCAATGGTAGATCTTTAAAGAAACTCCCTCATTAAACCTGAGATCACTTCATCCTGAAAGTGGCCAGAGCTGTCAGGTTAGTCTGGGTTCAGCTGACCAGTGGTCACTGTATACAAATGGGATCGTACTTCTCTATTTAACAAAGCAATAGCTTAAAGCTCCCACACCCCTGCAGTATAAAGACACACCAATTACAGTATAACATTAGCATACTTCTAGTCGGAGATTAACCCTTTGCTGACAATTTCCTTGAGTTAAACAAGGTGAAGATAAGATGGTGCAGTGATTGAGTGAGGATGTAAAACACACAGAGACTGGAGCACACGTGTCGGGTACTTGTTGACATGTCCAAACTCCTTCACACTCCCACAGGCTCACTAGCCGAGCACTGAACGTCTTCTGGATCCAATTCGAGCTTCGTGTGTGGACACTGATCCTGGAAGATGTGCTTCATCTGCATCGCAGAGAGGAGAAACGATGATTATTACTGCAAGGGGAGGAGTGAATAGAAAGAGACAGAGAGGATACAGACAGAGACCGGGAGAGAGGGTGGGGGCAAGACAGTGAGATACAGGGAGAGGCAAAGATACTCAGATAGAGGGAGAGATGGAGAGGGAGGGTGGGAGAGCTACAGGGATTGAGACAGAGGTAGAGAAACAGAGGGTGTGAGAGCGAGAGGTCGTCAGAGATGCAGTGAGGGACAGACAGAGACAGAAAGCAAGACACAGAAAGAGAAATACAGATTGGTTGAGCGAGGCAGAGAAAGAGACAGAGATAGAAAGGACATAAAGAGAGAATGGGGAGAGTGAGAGGGAAGATCAGAGAGAGGTTACCGTTAAACGAATAGGCCATTCATCCCCTCGAGTATGTTACACAGGAGCAGGAAGAGGCCATTCAGACCCCTCCCACCCTCTCGAGCCTTTCACACAGGCTCAGGAGGAAGCCCCTCACAAGCCTGATCTGGGGGACGAGAAGATAAGCAGAGGGGGAATTAGAGCTGTTGAAATAATTATCAGGAGTTCCCATTCAGTGAATACAGACAGTGAGAGGGAGGATCTGTTGTCTCCCGTGTTTCTCCTCAGTACAGTTCAGTCTCTCACCCTCTCCACAACGATTCTCTTTGCAGTTTCTTCATCCAGATCAGTCATTGAAGTGATCTTGACATTAATCCTCGTGTATTTACTATCTAAACACAACAGTCACAACATCAACAGGTTGAACACACCCAGAGTTTAGCACAGGGAACGGGACGTATTTCGAATGAACTCTCCTCTCTAATTTAAACTCTCTTTCCTCCAGTTTGTCATCCACTCGTTTGTTCATCTGTCTCTGTTATTCTCTCTATCTCAACTCGTCTTGTCTATAATCTGACCTCTCTGTGTTATCATCCTCTATCCTGCACTCTCTTCTCTGTTGCCTCCTTGTTCCATCTCCCCAGATCATTTGCATTCCGTGTTTACTCCGGTCTCACTGCCCTTTTCTCTGTCTCTGTCTATCACTCTCACTCTCTCTCTCTCTGATGCTCTCTGTCCCTCTGACAAAGACAAAGACAGAGAGACAGACAAAGAGCATCTGTGAGAGAGACAGAGAGAGAGAAAGTGAGAGTCAGAGAGACAGACAGGGAGACAGAACATCAGAGAGAGTGGGAGACAGAGTGAGGCGAAAAAGGGAGCTGGAGAAACTGAGACCCACATCGGAGAGAGGCGGTTACAGAAATTAAATATATTTATATATGCGTGTGAAAGGCAGATAAAGGAGAAACAGAGAGACAGAGATAAAACTGAGAGTTACAGAGAGAGGGATGTGAGATAGAAGCTCAAAGATATTTCTGAAGGAATTTCTGAACGTTTACGTTTCTTTGTTTCCCAATGTATCCAGTCATACTGAACACAAGCGACTGCAACTCTTGTCTGACAGCACAGACAAGACAGAGAGAGAGACAGAGAGAGAGTGAGAACGATGGGTTTCCCTACACAGAACGATCACACAGCTGTTTGGAGGCCCTCGGTCCTGATATATTTGTGCCAGACTGAGACAGGAGGAGGGATTTAATATTTCTGAAATGTGGAGAATCTGAAATGTTCCCACCATCATCAGAAACAGGCTGGGAGTCGGGAGGTTCCTCGGGAGTAGACGGAATCCCCGAGTCTGAGAGGATCAAATAAAGACAAGAGGAATTTCACTGGGATTCAGAACGCTGGATGAGTGGACAGAAGTGTTTTAACACAGAACCTCCTCTCGTTTGTAATCTAACTCCCTCGCCACACTGAATCAATGTATACCAGCCTTTACTGAGGGGAGACACAAGATATCATCGGCTGCAGAATCAGTTACTACTCCGACAAGGAAAGAAAACTAACAGAGAAAACTCAGGAGATTATCAAAGTGATCAGTGAAACGACAGGGGGAAAGTGGAGTCAGAGAACAACAGAGAGCAGGAGTGAGAGAAAAGGAGGGAAGGCGACAGGAGTGAGACAGAAAAGAGTAAGGGAGATCTGGAATGAGTGAGAACAATAGAGAGAAAAGAAAACAGCACTGTAATGTTCCCCTTAATCAATACTGATACCCCTTCTCCTTTCCTTCCTCCCCTCTCTTTCCTGAACACCTTGTCGTCAGGAATATTCACTACCCAGTCCTGGCCATCTTCGAGCCAGGACCCTGTAATTGCCACAACATCATATTTCCACGTGGCTATCTGTGCCTGAAGCTCAACAACCTTATTTACCACTCTCCGTGCATCCATATACACACACATTAAACTGAATTGACAGCTTATCTCCTTTCCTCTTCCACTGCCCCCGTCTAATACGATACTCTTATCGACTCCAGTGTTATCTGTCCCTCCTAATTCTCTGTGCATCTGTGCTTTGCTCTCTAATATTGCTCAGACCACTGTTTTTCCTGATGTATATTAATGACATAGACTGGGACGTACAGGGCACACTTTCAAAATCTGCAGATGACAAAAAACCTGGAAGTATTGTGAACTGTGAGGAGGACAGTGATAGACGTCAGGAGGTCATAGACAGGCTGGTGGGATGGGCAGACACTGGCAAATGAAATTTATCACAGAGAATTGTGAAGTGATTCATTTTGGTCGGACGAACGAGAGGCAATATAAAATAAAGGCTACAATTCTAAAGGAGGTGCAGGGGCAGAGGGACCTGGGGGGACATGTGCACAAATCATTGAAGGTGGCAAGACAGGTCGAGAGAGCGGTCAATACTTAGGAAGGATGTTAAGGTATTTGAGAGGGTGCAGAGAAGATTTACCAGAATGGTTCCCGGGATGAGGGACGTCAGTGACATGAATAGATCGGAGAAGCTGGGGCTGTTCTCCGTGGAGAAGAGAAGATTAAGAGGAGATTTGAGCAAGATGTTCATAATCAAGAGGGAACTGGACAGAGTAGTCAGGGAAAAACTGTTCCTCTTGGTGGGAGGATCCAGAACTAGAGAGCAACGGTTTTAGGTGAGTGGTAAAAGTCACAACAGAGACAGGGAAACCTTTTCACACAGCGAGTGGTTAGGATCTGAAATGCACTGCATGAGAGTGTGCTGGAGGCAGGTTTAATTGAGGCTTTCAAAAGGGAATTGGATAATTGTCCTGGCAGAAAAAATCTGCAGGGCGACAGGAAAATGGCAGGAGTGGGAGTAGGTGAGTTGCACTGCCAGAGAGCTGGCACAGTGAAGATGGGCTGAATAGAAACTTTCTGTGCCGTAACCAGTCTTTGATTCCATGATTCTGCGATGATAACCCCACAAAGCAGATACCTTAGCTTCTAGAGCCCGGTGGGTAGTGGATGAAACCTCAGTAGATTCTCTAGTCGATTGTTCCTCGGATTCCTGAGTTTGAGCATCATGCTGCCCTCAGTCTCTATCACAGTCCCCTCAGTCACTGCATTACACTCACCTCAGTCACTTTATCACATTCCCCTCAGTCACTGCATCACACTCCCCTCAGTCACTGTATCACACTCCCCTCAGTCGCTGTATCCCTCTCCCGTCAGTCGCTGTATCACACTCTCCTCAGTCGCTGCATCGCACTCCCTTCAGCTCACTGTATCACAATCCCCTCAGTCACTGCATTATATTCCCTTCAGTCACTGCATTCCACTCCCCTCAGACAGTGTATCACACTCTACTCAGTCACTGTATCACACTCCCCCAGTCACTGTATCACACACCCTTCAGTTCACCGTATCCCACTCCCCTCAGACAGTGTCTCACACTCCCCTCAGACAGTGTATCACACTCCCCTCAGTCACTGTATCCCACTCCCCTCAGACAGTGTCTCACACTCCCCTCAGACACTGTATCGCAGTCCCCTCAGTCACTGTATCACACTCCCTTCAGTCACTGTATCCCACTCCCCTCAGTCAGTGTATCACACTCCCCTCAGACACTGTATCGCACTCCCCTCACTCACTATATCACACTACCCTCAGTCGCTGCATCCCACTCCCCTCACTGTCTGTATCCTACTCCCCTCAGTCACTGCATCCCACACCCCTCAGTCACTGTATCACACTCCCTTCAGTCACTGTATCCCACTCCCCTCAGTCAGTGTATCACACTCCCCTCAGACACTGTATCGCACTCCCCTCACTCACTATATCACACTACCCTCAGTCGCTGCATCCCACTCCCCTCACTGTCTGTATCCTACTCCCCTCAGTCACTGCATCCCACACCCCTCAGTCACTGTATCACACTCCCTTCAGTCACTGTATCCCACTCCCCTCAGTCAGTGTATCACACTCCCCTCCGTAACTGTATCACACTCCCCTCAGTCACTGTATCACACTCCCTGAGTGACTGTATCACACACCCCTCAGTCACTGTATCATGCTCCCCTCAGTCACTGCATCACACTCCCGTCACACACTGCATCACACTCCTTTCTGTCACTGTATCACACTTCCTCTGTCATTGTATCACACTACCCTCAGTCACTGTATCACATCCCCCTCAGACTCTGTATCACACTACGCTCAGTCACTGTATCACACTCCCCTCAGTGACTGTATCATACTACCCTCAGTCACTGTATCACACTCCCCTCAGTGACTGTATCATACTAACCCCAGACACTGTATCACACTCCCCTCAGTGACTGTATCATACTACCCTCAGTCACTGTATCACACTCCCTTCAGTCACTGTGTCCCACTCACCTCAGTCAGTGTATCACTCTCCCCTCCGTAACTGTATCACACTCCCCTCAGTCACTGTATCACACTCCCTGAGTCACTGTATCACACTACCCTCTGTCACTGTATCACATCCCCCTCAGACACTGCATCACACTACCCTCAGTCGCTGCATCACACTCCCCTCAGTGACTGCATCATACTACCCTCAGACACTGTATCACACTCCCCTCAGTCACTGTATCACACTCCCTGAGTGACTGTATCACACACCCCTCAGTGACTGCATCATACTACCCTCAGACACTGTATCACACTCCCCTCAGTCACTGTATCACACTCCCTGAGTGAATGTATCACACACCCCTCAGTCACTGTCTCATACTACCCTCAGTCGCTGTTTCCCACTCCCCTCAGTCACCTCATCCCACTCCCCTCAGTCTCTACATCCCACTCCCCTCACTCACTACTTCCCACTCCCTTCACTCACTACATGCCACTCCCCTAATCACTTCTTCCCACTGCCCTCAATCATTACTTCCCAGTCCCCTTAGTCAATGCATCGCACTCCCCTCAGTCACTTAAACCCACTCCCCTTAATTACATCATCCCACTCCCCTCAGTCACTGCATCCCACTCCCCTCAGTCACTGCATCCCACTCCCCTCAGTCACTACATCCCACTCCCCTCAGTCTCTACATCCCACTCCCCTCAGTCACTGCATCCCACTACCCTCAGTCACCCCATCCCACTCCCCTCAGTCACCACATTCAACTCCCCTCAGTCTCTACATCCCACTCCCCTAGGTCTCTACATCCCACACCCCTCAGTCACTGCATCCCACTTCCCTCAGTCACTACATCCCACTCCACTCAGTCCATGCATCGCACTGCCCATGTCACGACATCCCACACCACTCAATTACATCATCCCACTCCCCTCAATCACTGCATCCCACTCCCCTCAATTACATCATGCCACTCCCCTCAGTCCCTCCATCCCATTCCTCTCAGTCACAGCATCCCACTCTCCTCAGTCACCACATCCCACTCCCCTCAGTCACCCCATCCCACTCCCCTCAGTCACTGCAACCCACACCCCTCAGCCACTGCATCCTACTCCTCTCAGTCACTGCATCCCACCCCCCTCAATCAGTGCATCCCACTCCTCTCAGTTACTGCAACCCGCTCCCCTCAGCCACAGCATCCCACTCCTCTCAGTCACTGCATCCCACTCCCCTCAATCGGTGCATCCCACACCCCTCAATCAGTGCATTCCACTCCACTCAGTCTCTACATCCCACTTCCCTCAATTACTGCATCCCACTCCGCTCAATTACATCATCCCACTCCCCTCAGTCACTGCATCCCACTCCCCTCAATCACCACATCCCACTCCCCTCAGTCACCACATCCCACTCCCCTCAGTCACCCCATCCCACTCCCCTCAGCCACTGCATCCCACTCCTCTCAGTCACTGCATCCCACTCCCCTCAATCAGTGCATCCCACTCCCCTCAGTCACTGCATCCCACTCCCCTCAGTCACTGCATCCCACACCCCTCAATCAGTGCATTCCACTCCCCAGTCACTGCATCCCAATCCCCTCAGCCTCTGCATCCCACTCCCTTCCGTCACTACATCCCACTCCCCTCAATTACTGCATCCCACTGCCCTCAGTCCACTGCATCCCATTCCCCTCCGTCACTGCATCCCACTCCCCTCAGTCAGTGCATCCCACTCCTCTCAGTCACTACATCCCACTCCCCTCAGTCACTACATCCCACTCCCCTCAGTCTATGTATTCCACTCCCCTCAATTACATCATCCCACTCTCCTTAGTCACTCCATCCCAGTCCCCTCAGTCACCACATCCCTCTCCCCTCAGTCACCCCATCCCACTCACCTCAGTCACTCCATCCCACTTCCCTCAGTCACCCCATCCCACTCCCCTCAGTCACTCCATCCAACTTCCCTCATTCACTCCCTTCCACTTCCCGCAGTCACTCCATCCCACTTCCCTCAGTAAGAGACTGGATGATCTCGAGGACTGATCTTCTATGGTGCAACATTGGGTGTGGAATCTGTTTCGAATGCACCCCACAAGGGGGATACCTGATGTTCCAGACACCGCTGGGGTAGACGATGATCCCCTAGTGGATTCTCGAGTTGTTTGTTCCTCGGGTTCCTCAGTTGCGACAGTCTCTGGATCTGTAATAAAGGAAGAGGGCAGAGTGGAGAAAACCCGAAGAGCTCGTTTATTTAGTTCTGTAGTCCAGACAGTGTCAGATTTTCATCTTTATCAAACCCTCGAAGATCCTATCCAACTCCTCGTGAACATTGCTTCCTGGAGAGGGAGTGTGAGGTGCCCAGCACTGCAGTGGGGACCTGACGTGAGCCATGAACACTGCAGGGATCAGAGTGCCTGATAGACAGAGACAGCAGAGTCTGGTTCAGTTCCCTAGAGTTTCAGTGAAGTACACTTTGTGTTTCAGATCCTTTATTCACTGTGTCCCTGACAATAAGGAGGGGTGTGAGTAAACCGTCTCATTTCTGTGGGTGACACGGGACATCCCAGAATCACCCTCTGGATGATATAGAAGCATCAATGTACCTGTACAATACGCAGCGCAATAAAACAAGGACTTCAACTCATAAACGAAGTAACTGCTGCAGTTTTTGATCTTTATCTCATGGACCTTGTCGCAGTGTTTTCTACCCCAGGATAAACAAACTGTCCGTGTTACTTCCCCCTGTCCCACGCTGGGATGGGAACCTGAAATGAGAGTTTATAAATATTGAAGACTGTAACCCATGTGAACAGTGCTGGACCGTGAATGTTAATCTGATATTCTCAAGGCTGAAATTACCATTTAACCAGCCTGTAACATGTGTGGAGCAGTGAAAATCTGGGACAGCAGTCTCCGGAATCTTCCATCCACCAGAACTGAAACAAAAATCACAGAGTCAGTCCCTGAACTGATGGCAAATATTAACTGTTAGAGAGACTGGTACCAGCAGATAGTACCAGAAACTGGGGGAAATCCCTTACTCTGCCCATATTGACTAGATTACCCTGAAATTGTTCCTTTACATTACCTTTTAAATCTGTACCATCCTTGAGCAAGATTATCATCACACTTCTCCTGACCGGAGCACCCAGTGACATCACAATCGCTGCTCCTCCAGGGCTGGTCCAGGACTGTGTGATTTACACACGGGTCAGTGAGTGCAGAGTCTGTGACTGAGTGACAGAAAGATGTTTAATGTTAATATGTGACCTTACATCAGAACTGGGAAAAGTTCAAGTGACAAGTGAAACCGGGGAGGATGTGATGATAAATGGAAGGGATCACACTCCCCTCAGTTACCGTATCACACTCTCCTCAGTCACTGTATCCCACTCCCCACAGTCACTGTATCCCAATCCCCACAGTCACTGAATCACACTCCCCTGAGTCACTGCATGCCACTCCCCTCAGTCACTACACCCACTTCCCTCAATTACAGCATCCCACTCCCCTCACTCACTGCACCCACTCCCCTCAGTCAGTGCACCCACTCCCATCAGTCGCTACATCCCACTCCCCACAGTCACTACATCCCACTCCCCTCAGTCACTACATCTCACTGCCCTCAGTCACTGCATCCCTCTCCCCTTAGTCGCTGCATCCCACTCCCCTCAATTACTGCATCCCACTCCCCTCAATCACTGCATCCCACTTCTCTATGTCACTGTACCCACTCCACCGAATCACTCTATACCATTCCCTTCAGTCACTGCACCTCACTCCCCGCTTCTCTACATCCTACTCCCCTCAGTTACCACATCACACTCAGTAGTCACTACATCCCACTTCCCTCAATTACAGCATCCCACTCCCCTTAGTCACTACATCCCACTCCCGTCAGTCACAGTATCCCACTCCCCTCAGTCTCTGTATCCCACTCCCCTCAGTCGCTACTTCCCACACCCCTGTCACTACACCCCACTCTCCTCAGTCACTACACCCCACTCTCCTCAGTCACTACACCCCACTCCCCTCAGTCACTACATCCCACTCCCCTCAGTCGCTACTTCCCACACCCCTGTCAATACACCCCACTCTCTTCAGTCACTACATCCCACTCCCCTCAGTCACTACATCCCACTCCCCACATTCACTGTATCCTACTCCACCTAGTCACCGCATCTCATTCGCTCAGTCACTGTATCCCACTCCCCTCAGTCTCTGTATCCCACTCCCCTCAGTCGCTACTTCCCACTCCGCTCAATCACTGCATCCCACACCCCTCAGTCACTACCTCCCACTCCCCTGTCACTCCACCCCACTCCCCTCAGTCACTACATCCCACTCCCCACATTCACTGTATCCTACTCCACCTAGTCACCGCATCTCATTCGCTCAGTCACTACATCCCACTCCCCTCAGTCTCTGCAGACCACTCCTCTCAGTCACTGCAGCCCACTCCTTACCGAGCTAGCCGTGTCCTAAAAGACAAAGCTGCTAGTCTGGGACTGCGGTAGGTGATGACAGAACCAACAAGAGGAGAAAATATACTTGACTTCATCCTCACCAATCTGCCTGCCACATATCCATCTGTCCATGACAGTCTTGGTGGGAGTGACCACCGCACAGTCCTTGTGGAGCCAAATTCCCACCTTCACATTGAGGATACCGTCCATCGTGTTGTGTGGCACTATCACCATGCTAAATGGGATAGATTCAAACAAGTCTAGCAATACAACAATGGGCATCCATGAGGTGCTGTGGGAACAACAGCAGCAGCAGAATTGTACTCAACTACAATCTGTAACCTCATGGTCCGGTATATCCCCCACTCGATCATGACCATCAAGCCAGGAGACCGAACCTGGTTCCATGAAGAGTGCAGGAGGGCATGCAAAGTGCAGCACAAGGCATACCTCAAAATGAGGTGTCAGCCTGGTGAAGCTACAACACAGGACTATCTGCATGCCAAACAGCATAATTAGCATGCGATGGACAGAGCTAAGCGATCCCATAACCAACGGATCAAATGAGTTCCGAAGAAGGGTTGCTGACCCGAAACGTTAACTTTGCTTCTCTTTCCACAGATGCTGCCAGACCCGCTGAGTGATTCCAGTATTTCTTGTCCTGCCACATCCAGTCGTGAATGGCAGAAGACAATTAAACAACTAACTGGAGGAGGTGGCCCCACAAATATCCCCATCCTCAATGATCAGGGAGCCCAGCACATCAGTGCAAAAGATAAGGCTGAAGCATTTGCAAAAATCTTCAGCCAGAAGTGCTGAGTTGATGATCCATCTCGGCCTTCTCCTGCAATCCCCAGCATCACAGATGTCAGTCTTCAGCCAATTCGATTCACTCCGCTTGATATCAAGAAATGACTGAAGGCACTGGATACTGCAAAGGCTATGGGCCCTGACAATATCCCGGAAGTAGTACTGAAGACCTGTGCTCCAGAACTTGTTGCATCCTTAGCCAAGCTGTTCCAGTACAGCTACAACACTGGCATCTACCCTGCAATGTGGAAAACTGCCCAGGCATGTCCTGTGCATAAAAAGCAGGACAAGTCAAAGCAGGGCAAGTTCAAGCCACCCAATTACCGTCCCATCAGTCTACTCTCTATCATCAGTAAAATGATGGAAGGTGTCGTTGACAGTGCTATCAAGCGGCACTTGCTCAGCAATTACCTGTTCAGTGATGGTCAGTTTGGGTTCCACCAGGGTCACTCAGCTCCTGACCTCATTACAGTGTGGTTCAAACATGGACAAAAGAGCTGAACTCAAGAGGTGAGGTGAGAGTGACTGCCCTTCACATAGAGTCTGTCAGGATCCTGCTGCTGTGTCTGACACTCACCAGAAAACCTGAATCTCCTCAATTGCAGACCTGACAGAATACTACCCAGACATGCCAGCCCTCTCTCCAGACAGCGAGCGTCTGGTTCAGTTCCCTAGAGTTTTAGTGAAGAGTTCACTCTGTTTTACAGATCCTTTATTCACTGTGTCCCTTACAAAAAGGAGGGCAGTGAGTAAACTGTCTCATTTCTATGGGTGACACGGGACATCCCAGAATCACCCATCTGCACCATGAACAGCAATCTACCTGTACAATAAACAGCTTCACAGTCAGGTGGAGGCTTCAACTCATAAACAAAATAACTGCTGCAGTTTTTGATCTTTATTTCCTGGGTCCAGTGACAGCGATTTCCAGCCTTGTTAAAACAAACTGTCCTCGTTACTTCCCCCTGTCCCACACTGGGATGGGAACCTGAAATGAGAGTTTATAAATATTGAAGAATGTAACCCATGTGAACAGTGCTGGACAGTGAATGAAAATCTGATATTTTTAAGACGGAAATTACCCTGTAACCAGCCTGAGGCACGTGTGGAGCAGTGCCTATCTGGGACAACAGTGTCCGGAATCTTCCATCCACCAGAACTGAAACAATAATCACAGAGTCAGTCCCTGAACTGATGGTAAATATTAACTGTTAGAGAGACTGGTAACAGCAGATAGTACCTGAAACTGGGGGAAATCCCTTACTCCTCCCTCATTAACTGATTTACCCAGAATTTGTTCCTTTACATTACCTTTTAAATCTGTACCATCCTTGAGCAAGATTCTGATCACACTTCACCTGATCAGAGCACTCAGTCCCAGTACAATCGATGCTCCTCCAGGGCTGGTCCAGGACTGTGTGATTTACACACGGGTCAGTGAGTGTGGAGTCTGTGACTGAGTGACAGAAAGATGTTTAATGTTAATATAAAGTACAGTTAATGTTAAACAGCGCCTTGTACCCTCCCAAAATACCAATAATCTCAGTTTCACCCTCCGCCCTGGTCAAAACCCCCCAGATTAAAGCTGGAAAATGTCCTCCTTCTCTAAACTGGGTTTCCATCTGTCTCCCAGCTCAGCCTCCCCCTCTAACTCACTGCTCACAGACAGTCCTCCCTATTCTAGATTAACCACCAGCTCTCAGGTAACAGAAAGCAGTAAATATCTCAGCTTCACTTCATCCCAGTTGGAAAGATGTAAAGTGGAGGAGGAGCGAGAACTGCCAGGTGGAGCACAAGCGACCCAGTGTGACTGGTGGGTCCTGGAGAGGGAACGTGTAGTCTCAAAACCAACAACAACCTGCATTTATGTACTGCCTTTGATGTAATAAAATGTCCCAAAGCACTTCATCGGTGTGTTACCATCCCGAACTGACACCGATCCACAGAAGCAGCTGGTCGGGCAGGTGGCCAAATGCTATGTCAAAGAGGTAGGTTTTAAGGAGTGTCTGAAAGGATGAAAGAGAGGTGGAGAGACGGAGAAGTTGAGGGAGAGAATTCCCTTGCGTTAAGCCTCGGCAGGTGAAGGCACAGCTGCCAATAGTGGAAGGGATTCGAATCGGGAATACTCAAGAGGCCTGAATTAGAGGAGCGCAGAGATCTCCGAGGGTTGTGGGGCTGGAGATGATTTCAGCGGTAGGGAACGGCGAGGTGATAGAAGGATCTGGAAACGATTGTGAGAATATTGAAATCCAGGCCTTGCTGAACCGGGAGCCAGTGCAGGTCAGTGAGCACAGAGATGAAAGGTGAACGGGACTTGGGCAGTATCATACTGGATGACCAAGATGTACAGAAGGTGGAATGTGAGAGATCAGCCAGGAGATCTTTGGAATAGTCAAGTCTAGAGGTACCAAAGAACTGGTAAAGGGTTTGAGCAGCAGTGAAGCTGCAAGAGCCAAGTCAGGAATACCGTTTCTGATCATCCTTCTCGAATTGTCGGCAGTCTTTGACACAATTCACCACACTATCCATCGCCAACACCTCTCCTTCCATGTCCAGCTGGGTGGAACTGCTCTGGCCTATTTCCACTCAACCCAGTCTAGTCTCAGCCAGAGAATCTCCTGCAATGTCTTCCCTACCCACTCCAGCACTGTTACCTCTAGGGTACCCCGAGAATCTATCTTGTCCCCCTCCAATTTCTCATCAGCTTCCGACTGTGCCCAGCTTCCTTCCCTGTAGCCTCCTCATCACAAGGACATCCAATTACAACCTCCGTAATATCCACCATCACTGATTTTGCCTCAGCCAATCCTCTACCAAAAACCCTCTACCTTCTAGAGAATCAAATCTTCTAATCCACTCCTGGCCAGCCTCCCAGCTTCCACTTTCCAGAAGTCAGGTCTCCTCCAACACACTGCTGTTGCATGTTATCTTGCAGAAAGTTTAAGTCACACATCACCCCTGTGCTCTCTGACCCACATTGGTTCACAGCTGCAAACGCCTTTGATGTACAACTTCCATCTTCCTGTTCAAATTCTTTCATGACCTCTCCACCCTCTCCCACCTCATTTCTGTAATCTTCACCAACTCTCTGTTTCTCTGACCCAAGCCTCCTGTAGAACTTCCCTCCACTCCCTTTCCTCCAGCAGTGTCTGATGTG
Source organism: Heterodontus francisci (assembly GCF_036365525.1). Classification (NCBI taxonomy): domain Eukaryota; kingdom Metazoa; phylum Chordata; class Chondrichthyes; order Heterodontiformes; family Heterodontidae; genus Heterodontus; species Heterodontus francisci. The sequence goes on along the minus strand of NW_027140807.1, from coordinate 1,848,923 downwards.
GCTTCAAGATGTCCAGCCTCCTAAACCTTTCTGCCTCTCCACCTCCGTCTGCTCTTTTAAACTAACAGTTAGCCCTCCAATCATCTCCTTCCCTGCCCTGTCAGACATTTCTTCCATCAGATTTCTGTGCAACATCTTGGGAGATTATTCTATATAACGGTTTGAATAAACACAGCTTGTTCCAGTTGTACTGGGGGTCAACTTTGTCGAGAATGAAAGTTACTCACTCAGGTAACCCAGAATGATCAGCAGAGTCCACATCTTACTGGTGAGATCCTGGAAAGGGAAACACAAGACAAACATTTGAGAGAACTAAAGGAATCGTGCAATTGGAGGGAATATTAAATAAGGAGTTGAAGAGGAGTTTGTCAGTATATCTGTTCAGAGAGGTGAGCTCCATCTATCTCTCTCTCTCTCACTGTGGCTCCTACAGACAGAGGTGAGCTCAACTACATGTTCTTGATAAACATCAGGAACTTGACTCCAATCCTTCACACTTTCCACTCTCCAAAACTTTTATGAACAAACCACATGTGTTCCTGACTCTCTCCTCCAGGTCTGTCTCCTGCATTCCTGTAACGAACCTCTTTGAATTTCTGACAAAGGTTATTACTGAGGATGGTGTTGTTTCAGGAAAAGCAGGACACATTCCCCCTGGGTCAACACCTAGCAAATGACAAACTCCTGTGCTTTTTCGAGCAGTCCTCCCATACCCGACTGCTTACCAGAGTCTCCAAAGTAGATGTCGCTGGGTGGGAGATGTTGTCGGTTCAGTTCCAGCTGCTTGCTCCTCAGTCTCGGGTCCACTCTGCTGTGAACAGTATCAGTCTCAGTGACAGCTCCAACCCCTATATACACCACGACGGATTGACCAGTGACTGACCGCAGTGCTGGTTGGCTGAAATATTTACATTCAGTAATAATTAATAATATGACATAATCTATGCAAACGAAGGCCTTTCGGTGAAAGGAGCTGCCATAATAAAGCAAGTTAATATTTCTCCTGGGCCTTTGCTAACCAACTGGACTTTGCTGTTGTAACATAACTTGTCGTCACTTACCCAACAGGAAGGGTGTAGGGAGATTGGAGCCTGGGGCTGGGTCTCTGAAAATTATCGTCAGTATTGTGTCGGTATTTTCAAATTGGCTGTGTATATTTGATCTTTCATAGGGACTGAATGTTAGGGAGAGAATATTCCCAGGAGACATGCCTCTCTTATCAGTAGTGGGTCAGTATTGGGGGGATGATGAGAGGGCCAGAGAAACAAGATGCTCCACAGAGACAAATGACATGACATCCATTTTCTTCCTTGAGGTCGTTGGGGTTAAAGTAAATGATTCTGTTTTTCAGAATGTAGTCACAGAATGAGAACAATGAAATCCTCACATCAGCGACAGTGATACCATCTCCTAAATAGCACAGATACAGCGTTAGTAACACATACAAACCAGAATGAGGAGGACATAAATTTCTCAGTGAGAGAGTGTTTGAGTATTCAGGACATGGGATATTGTGAGGGGTCCCTGACCAAATGTTAATGTCTCAGTCACTGACTGCTCCACACCTGCTAACATTAGGATAGCAGTGGGCTTTCGGTATAAACTTCAATACAAGAATCACCGAGAATATTGTTTTATGGAAGGAAAAGTGTTGTATGTAAACTTTATAGAGTTACTGGCAGACCATTGTCCATGACTGACTGAATAATAATAAGCGGGTAATTTGTCCCAGATAGGGGTGGGATTAGTCTTTGATATGTTTGATTTTGACTGCAAGAATGAGGAGAGATGAAACAATACAATTTGTGAAGTGGTGCAAGAACAGAGAGACCTGGGGGATGCTTGTGCAGGAATATTTAAAGGTGACAGGGTAGGTTGAGAAAGCGATCAATAAGTCAGATTGGCGTCTGGGCTTTGTAAATAGAGACGTCGAGTACAAAAGTCCGGGAGTCATGCCAAACCTGTATAAACCACCAGTTCGGCCCCTGTTGGAATATTGTGCCCAGTTCTGGGCACCACACTTTCGGAAAGACCTGCAGGCTTTGGAGAGGGTGCAGAAGAGATTTGCTCGGATGGTTCAGTTGGTGAGGAATTTCAGTCAAGTAAAAAGACTGGGCTAGAAAGGGACGTTCTCCTTAGAGCAGAGAAGGTTAAGGGGAGATTCGATAGATCACCAGAGGGCACATCTTTAATGTGATGGGCAAAGGTACCAGAGGTGACATGAGGATAAATGTTTTTTAATATCATGAGTGGTTTGGATTTGGAGGGCAATGTCTGATAGGGTGGTGGAAATTCAATGGTATTATTCAAAAAGGGAATTGACTCAATATTTGAAGGGGAATTAATTGAGGGAAACGGTGAAAGAGAGCGGAGTTGGATGAACTGGGTTGATTTTCGAAAGAGATGACAAACCCTCGATGGGCCGAATGGCCTCCCTCTGTTGTACTATTCTAGGATTTGTTTCTGATGGGGTGGGATTCGTCTGTCCCCACATTTCTCTGTTAGATCATTAGCACATTGGGCAGTGCAGTCAGTCCAGGGTTCTAGATAATATTCCTGTGACAGAATCACAATGTCACTGTCCCCTCAGTAATCACAATCACCTTGCAGCACATTGTTACTCAATGTTACACTGCCTGTGAAAAGGGGCGTCTGAATGTGCATCTCAGTTTCAACCAGCCCATGTCCAACGCCTAGTCCTTGATAGTTTCCACTGTCTCCATTCTCACTGGATTGCTGATTCTGTCAGTGCCCCTGTGTCCATGCCAGGTTCTCAGATATTCATTCAGTCCCACAATGTACCCATTAACACTTCTGAGCCGGCTTTGATATTTGCATTCCCTGGGACTAACAGATTTGAATGTTGTGCCGTGTGTCACTGATAGGAAAATATCAACCTTTACAAAGCAGGAAGCTGTTGTGTTTGTCAAGGACTGAGAACAATAGACTCTTCACATCATAGGCACAGGTAAGATCAGCTGAAGGGCAAAGGTGCACAACTAACAACATAGTCAAACAAACTGAGGAGAGAGAGAGAGAGAGGGAGTGAGAGTTGGGAGTGTGTGTGTGCATGCATCCAGTCATGCATTATTGAACGTGTGATTAATGAAAGAGTCTAAAATACAAAGGGTTTGGAGGTAATGCCACAGTTGTAGGAGGCTCTGGTTAGACTATGTCCGGAATATTGCACTCAGTCTGGACACCTTACCTCAGCAAGCAGCTGTTGGCCACCGACCAGATACAGCTGAGATTCACCAGAATGATACTGGGGTTGACAGTGAATACATTCCATGATCAGTGAGAGATATCACTCTCTCTGTAACCTCCTGCAGCTCCTACAGCCCTCCCTATCACAGCAATCTCCTCAAGGTAATGCAACCCTCCCTATCTCTGCTACCTCCATAAGATAATGCAACCCTTCCGACATCTGTAACCTCCTCCAAACTCCGACAACCTTCCCTGTTTCTGTAACTTCCTCTAGCCCCGACAACCATCCCGATCTCTGTAATGACCTCCAGCCCCGAAAACCAACGCTATGTCTGTAACCTCCCCCAGTCTACAACCGTCCCGATCTCTGTAACCTCGTCCATCCCGTACAACCCTCCCTATCTCTGTAACCTCCTCCAGCCTACAATGCTCCCTATCTCTGTAACCTCCACCATCCCCTACAACCCTCCCTATCTCTGTAGCTTCCTCCAGCCCGACTACCATCCCTATCTCTGTCACTTCCTTCAGCACCAACAACCATCCCTATCTCTGTAACCTCTTTCAGCCGCTACAACCCTCCCTATCTCTGTAGCTTCCTCCAGCCCGACAACCATCCCCATCTCTGTAGCCTCCTGCAGACCCTGCCACCCTCCTTAACACTGTAACCTCCTCCAGCCCCTACAACCCTCCCTATCTCTGTAGCTTCCTCCATCCCGACAACTCTCCCTATCTCTGTAACTTCCTTCAGAACCAACAAGCCTCCCTATCTCTGTAACCTCCTTCGGCCCCTACAAGCCCCTTATCTCTGTAACAGCCTCCAGCCCCAACAACGTCCCTATCTCTGTAACCATCTCCAGCCCCTACAAACCTTCCTATCACTGTAACCTCCTCCAGCCCCAACAACCCTCCCTATCACTGTAATCTCCTCCAGCCCAACAACCCTCCCTATCTCTGTAACCTCCTCCAGCCCCTACAACCCTCCCTATCTCTGTAACTGCCTCCAGCCCCAACATCCCTCCCTATCTCTGTAACCTCCTCCAGCCCCTCAACCCTTCCTATCTGTGTAACCTCCTCTCGCCCGACAACCCTCCCTTTCTCTGTAACCTCCTCCAGCCCCAACATCCCTCCCTATCTCTGTAACCTCCTCCAGCCCCTACAACCCTTCCTATCTGTGTAACCTCCTCCTGCCCGACAACCCTCCCTTTCTCTGTAACCTCCTCCAGACCCAAGAAGCCTCCCTCTCTCTGTAACCTCCTCCAGACCCCTACAACCCTTCCTATCTCTGTAACCTCCTCCCGCCTGACAACCCTCCCTTTCTCTGTAACCTCCTCCAGCCCCAACATTCCTCCCTATCTCTGTAACCTCCTCCGGGCAATACGACAAATGCAACAAAAACCTCAGCACGAAAATCATTAACAAATTCAACAACAACCTCAGCAGGGGAAAACACCAACAATTTGAGAAGCAACGTTGGCAAAAAAAAAGCTCACCAACAAATACAACAACGTCAGGAGGAGAAAGAACATCAACAGAATTCAACAAGTGCTTCAGGAGGAGAAAAGTAATAAATACAACTTCAGCAGGCGAAACACAGCAACAGATGCAACAACATGTCGAACCTGCAAAATCCTCCTTACCAACATTTAGGGGCTTGTGCCAAAGTTGGGAGAGCTGTCAAGCAACAGCCTGACATCGTCATACTCAGGGAATTATGCCTTACAGACAATGTCACACACCTCGTCATCCCCATCCCCGGGTATGTCCTGTCCCACAATCTTCAACTGATTCATCAATGAACTCCCTTCAATCAAAAGATCAGAAGTGGGGATGTTCACTGATGATTGCACAATGTTCAGCATCATTCGTGACACCTCAGATTCTGATGCAGCCCGTGTTCAGATGTCGCAGGACCTGGACAACATCCAGGTTTGAGCTGATAATTGGCAAGAAACATTCGTGTCACATAAGTGCCAGGCAATGACCATCTCAATTAAAAGAGAATCTAACCATCTCCCCTTGACATTCAATGGAATTAACATCGCTGAATCCCCCACTATCAACATCCTAAAGGGTTACCATTGACCAGAAACTGAACTGGGATAGCCATATAAATATTGTGGCTTCAAGAGCAGGACAGAGGCTAGAAATCCTGTGACAAGCAACTCACCTCCTGACTCCCCAAAGCCTGTCCACCATCTACAAGGTACAAGTCAGGAGTGTGATGGAATACTCTCCACTTGCCTGGATGGGTGCAGCTCCAACAAAACTCAAGAAGCTCGACACCATGCAGGACAAAGCAGTCCGCTTGATTGGCAAACCATCAACAAACTTTCACTCCCTCCACCCATCCACAACTTTCACTCCCTCCACCACCGATGCTCAGTGGCAGCAATGTGTACCATCTACAAGATGCACTGCAGCAATGCACCAAGGCTCCCTCGTCAGCACCTTCCAAACCCTGGACCTCTACCACCTAGAAGGACAAGGGCAGCAGATCCTTGGGAACACCATCACTTGCAGGTTCCCCTCCAAGTCACACACCATCCTGACTTGGAACTATATCGCCGTTCCTTCACTGTCGCTGGGTCAAAATCCTGGAATTCCCTTCCTAACAGCACTGTGGGTGTACTTACCCCACATGGACTGCAGCAGTTCAAGAAGGCAGCTCACCACCACCTTCTCAAGGGGCGAAAAGGATGGACAATAAATGCTGGCCTCCAGCAGCATCGCCCAAAATCTCAAGAATGAATTCAAAAAGAGAAAATAACCTCAGCAGGGAATATAAACGCAAAAAAATACAACAACAACCACAACATTAAAAAATGCAACAACAAGTTAAGCAGGGAAGGAAACAACAACCTCAACAAAAACCTCAGAAGGGAAAACACCAACCAACACAACAATTACCTCAGCAGGAGAACAACGCCAACAAATTCAACAACAGATCAGCAGGAGATTCAAACACCAACAAATTCAACAACCTCAGTCGGAGAAAAACACCAGCAAATACAGCAACAAATACACCAACAACTTCAGCAGCAGAATGATACCAACAAATTCAACAGCAACGAGTGGAAGCCAATGGTAGAGAAAGGGGCGTGTGTTTCCCATCAGGGAGGGAGGTGTTGTGCAAACTTGAATCACTTCCTTGAGTTTTCATGTGGCTGCACACAAGACTCAACTCTCTTCTTTCCACTGATTTCCCAATTGCAGGATCAGCTTCCAGTGGAAGATGTATCTGTTACTGAGTCTCATGGTCTTATTTCAAAGTAAGGGATCTTTCTCACCACCACCCCACACCCCCATTGTTTGTGCTAACAGCTCTCTTTCTTATTGTCTTTCTCTCTATCTTTCTCTCCTTCCTTCATTCCTCACATTCCAGATTGTCCCTGTTCACTGATCTTCTTCTCTCCCTGTCTCTTCCCCCAGGCACGATCTCAGCGAGGGTCCGTCAGCTTCCACCGCCATCTCCAGACTTCCTAGGGAGGGAGTAGGACTGGAGTGTCGTGTGGAGGGTGAGGGTAACGGTTCCATGTTCTGGTACAGACAGGACAGGCGAAGGAGCCGCGGCTGATGTTTTACTCCTGGGATAATGGGGTTGTCTTCTGAGGAATGGTTGAACAGGTTGGGCATGTACTCATTGGGATTCAGAAGAATGAGAGGTGATCTTATTGAAATATACAAAATACATAAAGGGATAGACAGGTTCGATGCAGGTAAGATGTCTCCTTTGGTTCGGGAGTCTAGAACCAGGGGACACAATTTCAAAATAAGGGGGAAGCCACTTAGGACGGAGATGAGGAGAAATGTCTTTACTCAGAGGGTTGTGAATCTTTGGAATTCTCTACCCCAGAGGGCTGTGGAAGCTCAGTCATTGAGTATGTCTAAAGCAGAGATTGACAGATTTCTAAATACCAATGACATAAAGGGATATGAGGATAGTCTGGGGAAAAGGCATTGAAATGGATGATCAGCCATGATAGTATTGGATGGTGGAGCAGGCTCGATGGGCTGAATGGCCTACTCCTGTTCCTATGTTCCCATGCTGCTGAAATACTTTATCCAAAACTACCCCATCAGTTCCCCTTAATATCTCAACAACTTTGAACAAATCACCTTGATCCTCCTAACTTTCAGGGAATAAATCCCTAGTTTGTGTAATATCACCTCGTAATTTATCCCTTTGAGTCCAGTTATCATTCTGGTAAATCTACACTGCACTCAAATGGACATGGACCCCCCAAGTCTCTTTGGACCACCAGTGTTTCTTGTTTTTCAGCATTTGTAAAGTACTCTGCTCTAGTATTTTTTACCGACATTGAAATCTATCTACCACAGTTTTGCCCATTTATTTAAGATATCATTATCTCTTTGTAATTTGATGCTTCCAGCTACACTGCTTACAACGCTGCCTATTTTTGTGTCATTGGTGTCATTCTACCCCATCATCTTAAATCGTTCATGAATGCAGCAAAATTGAGACACACACGGGCTTTGCACTAGTAGACAGGAGTGAATCATTCCATCCGAGAGGTTTTTTAATTCCAGATTGATGTTTCTTTTTGAAAAAACAGAATTCAAATTCACAACAGCCCAGTGTGGGATTTGAACTCCTGCTTTTTCAATCATCAGTTCAGGCCTTCAAATTAAAACACATAAAAAGCGATTCATTTTCCTACTGCTGTTGTCTGACTGTCTCAGGTTTTGTATATTGTTCCCTTCTCCTCTTCTTCCATGTGTCTGAATTCTTTGAAGTTTGTCAGACATTGGTAAACTACTTCATGTGGTGTTCTGTAAATACCTTCAATTCTGTGGATCTGCAAGGGAAACAATTCAAATTCTCACCTTATTGCATCAACCAAAACCTGCTGGTCCATTCAAACACCCCTATTTCCTGTCTCTGCAAAGATAGCTCAAACGTCCACAATGCAGGAATGTCTGAATGGAAACAGCTTTTGACACATTTCCCAACACGTTTGTTAACACTTTTCGGGATGAAGCTAGATTCAACTTACAGATTGCAAGCCCCAAATTGAATCTTTAAGATATAAAAAGTGACACAAGTGAAATCCCAGATCTCTTTGTCCCTGCACCCATTTTAACATGATACCATTTAGTTTATATCGCTTCTTCTCAGCCTTCCTTCCAAAATGCATCATTTTACATTTCTCAGCATTGAAGTTAACCTGCCATGAGTCTCACCATTTCACCAGACTGCCTCTATCCAACTGAAGTCTACTACTATTCCCTTCCCTGTTTGTTCCATTGCAGATGGCACAATGTTGAAGTTATGCCCTGTAAACCCAAGTCCAAGTCATTAATATATATCAAAACGATCAGTTGTCCTAATCCAAACCACTGGGGAATACCCCTGTACCACAATGTACACTGTATACAGTGAGTACAAAAGCAGGGAGGTTATGCTGAACATTTATAAAGCTCTGGTTAGGCCCCAATTGGAGAATTGTGTCCAGTTCTGGTCACCACACTTTAGGAAGGAGGGGATAGTCCTTGAGAGGTTGCAGAGGAGATTTAGCAGAATGGTTACTGGGATGAGGGATTTTAGCGACAAAGTTAGGTTGGAAAAGCTGGGTTTGGTCTCCATAGAGCAAAGGAGATTGTGGGAAGAGTGAATAGAAGTGCATAAGATTATTTCAGGGATAGATTCGGACCTCCAGTCTGAACCAACCATTCACCACTACTCTCTGTGTTCTGTCCCTTATCCAATGTTGTATACACTCTGTCCCTCTACAGAACACTCCAGAAGCTCGACACCATCCAGGACAAAGCAGCCCACTTGATTGGCACCCCATGCACCACTTCAAACATTGATCAGATCACCCCTTAACCTTCTAAATTGCAGGGATACAGAGTAAAGCTCCATCTACACTGTCCCATCAAATGCTGCCAAGCTATTAGTTAGCTATTGAGTCAATCTCTGCCTTCTCTGTTCTATCAAACACTCCCAGGGCAGGTACAGTGTGGGGTTAGATACAGAGTAAAGCTATATATGCCTCTCCTTCTCCTCCTCCATCCAGATGGAGAGAGTAACAGTGCGAAAGACAGGGATGGGTATAGAGATAGAAAAGAACAAAGAGAGAGGGAAGGATAGCACTGGGGAGAGAGTACCAGAGAGAAAGAGGAAGAGATTGGGAAGGACAGTGTCGGTCAGTGTTTCCGCAAAACTGTGTGCAGCATCGTTGAAGGTATGAAACGGCTAGAGATTGGGATTGAGAGGGTACAGAGGGAGATCGAGATAGAGAGAGAAGAGGAGAGAGATAAACATGGACAGATTAGCAGAGAGGGGAACTAGTGATTGAGTGAGTAAGAGAGAGGGGAAGACAGAGATGGAGAGAGATTACCAGTAAGAGTAGCTCTCCACTTCTCTCTCCATGCCTATCTCTCCCTTTCTCACTGGTGCCCTCTCTCCATCTGTATTTATCCCTCTCTCCTGATGTTTCTCACTCTAAGCCTATTTCTTGTACATCTGTGTACACAGGATTACATCAAACTATGAATATATTTGACATTTGCCCTTTCGATCTAGCCTAACAACGTGACTGTTCTCCAACATTGTCTCTTTGTCTGTGAACCCCGGGGGGCCTTGAAGTGAATGTTCACTGATTCCTGAGGCTGACAGGACAGGTGGGTAAGCTGGTTAGGAAGGGATAAGGGAGGCTTTCATTTCCCGAGCAGCGGTAACAATCTCTCAGTGTCGATCCTATGCAGTCCCTTTAGAATCTGATATGTTTCAATAGGATCACCTCTCATTCTTCTAAACTCCAGAGAATACAGGTCCAATTTACTCAGCCTCTCATCAGAGGACAAAGGCAGAGAAACTAAACAAATACTTTGTGTCTTTCTACATGTTCTCAGTCATGCTCTGCCATCTTCCTCCAATCATTAAACACTGCAGTTTATGGATATTTCACTGTTTGCTGTAGAGCTGATGAATTTGTTTGATTGGCAGTGATAATATTTTTGGACCATTGTATCGAGTCCAATGGGTTGCAACCAGGATTACTGGGTGACTTCTCTCTGCAACTTTTAATCTTTAATAAAGCTTATCTGGGCCTTAACCTGCAATCTGTTTTTTATATGTCTGACTCCACTCATTCACCCGGGAATAAAGTTACTTTTGTCTGGTTGTGCACCCAATTAAATGACTGATTAACACGGCGAGTCTTTCTATACTATGAACGTGTGCTGATCTCTCTCTCTCTCTCTCTCTCACGCACACACACACTATCTGCCTCTCTCTCTGCCCACATCTATCCCGGAATTCCCCTCTCTCTCTAACGGACACTCATTCATTTTTCGCTCTTTCTGTACACCCTGTGTCTACTCGTTTCCTCTGATTTCTCATTTTCCTTCCCACTCTCTCTCTCTCTTTCACTCTGTTACTCTTTCCTCACCTTTATCTCTCCATTTGTCTGTTTCCTCACTCTCAAACTCTACCAGTCCCTCACTCTCCACCTTCCTTTCTCTTTGATCGCTCTTTACATCTCTCTATCACTCTCTCTCCATCTCTATCCAATTGAGGAAATTCTCCCTCCATTTCTCACCATCTCTTGCTCTCTCACTCTCTCCCCATCACCTATTTTCTCTCAGTCTCTCCATCTCTCTATTATTCTTTCAAGCTCATTTCTCTCTCTCTCTCCCCCATCACTCTCTCTTTTCTATTTCCCTCTCTGTCACTTGCTCTCTCAGTCTCTTGCTCTGTCTGTCCACGTTGGGTCCCTTTAAGAGTTTGGGACAGTTCTGGCGGTGCAGTTTGGTGCTGGCCCCTCCCCCCACATGCGTGCTCACATGTCGCCGAAACCGCGGTTGCGCGGAAGCTGGAGGCAGCTTTTGACCCCTTTGACCTCCAAACATGTGGGGCGCTGCAGCCAATCAGATACTATGTCCCCCCGTGAACGATTTCCTGTCCCTCCAACAGCTTGTGCCATTGCCCAATTTATCGGTGTGTTTTCCCCTTCTGCTGATGTTGAATTTGTTTGTGATTATCAGCTACTGAAGTTGTTGTATTTGTTAGATTTTTTTTGTCCTCACAAAGCTGTTCTTTTCCGGTTGAAATTGTTGAATTTGTTGGTATTTTATCCTGTTGAGGTTGTTTTTGTATTTGTTGGGGTGTTTCTCTGGCTGACGTCGTTGCTGTTGAATTTGTTTGTGTTTTTCTGCCGAAATTACTTTTGAATTTGTTGGTGCTTTTCGCTTGCTGAACTTGTTGTTGAAGTTAACTGTTTTTGCTTCTGCCAAGGGTGGTGTTGTATCTGTTGGTGTTTTTCTCTTGAAGTTGTTGCTGTATCTGTCGGTGTTTTTCACTCGATGTTGCTCGATTTCTTGGTGCTTTTCTCCACCTGCAGTTGTTTTTGAATTTGCTGTGTTTCTCCTGCTGACCGTGTTTTGGAACTTGTCGGTGTTTTTCTCCTCTTGAAATTGATGCTGCAGTTGTTGGTGTTTCTGCCCTGTTGAGGAGGTTTTTGTATTTGTTGGTGTTTTTCTCCTGTTGAGATTGTTGTTGAGTTTGTTGGTTTCTCTGCTGCTGAGGTTGTTGTTCTTTGTTGTTGTTTCCCTCCTGTTGAGGTTGTTGTAGAATTTGTTGGTGCTCGTTCTCTGTTCAAGTTGTTGTTGCATTTGTTAGTGTTTCTCTCCTGGTGAGGTTGTTGTTGAATTTGTTGGTGCTCTTTCCCTGTTCAAGATGCTGTTGAATTTGTTGGTGTTTCTCTCCTGTTGAGGTTGTTGTTGAATTTGTTGCTGCTCGTTCCCTGTTCGACTTGTTGTGGCATTTGTTTATTTCCCTCCTGAAGTTATTGCTGTATTTGTTCGTGTATTTTTGCTCCTGAAGTTATTGTATTTGTTGTTCTTTTTCCCCCTCCTGAAATTACTGTTGAATTCCCCTGTTCCTCCTAAACATGTTACACTCACCACCCCTCATGACTCAGCTTACACTAAAACTGTATCTCTGAGTGAAATCTCTCGAATGTACATGTAATAATTGCTTCCAGCATCTCCCTGGAAGCCTGTTCCATGGAGTGACCTCCCGCTCGCTGAAATAACCTTTCTGCAGATTTGTTTCCAGGTCAAATAATTAAAATGAAGTAACTACTACAACAAAGAATATTGTCCTTTTTCCATCAAGGAGGCTGGAATAGAAAGCGCTGGATGTTGTGTTACTGTTGTATGAAGCTCTGATTCGACCCCATCTGGAGGAATTCTGTTCAGTTCTGTGCACCTGCACCGCAGCTCAGGAAGGATATCTCAGCCTTGGAGGCAGTGACATCGGGTTTAAAAGGGTTAAATTAGCTTCACAGTTTGTATGGTCATGTGTCATATTCCCTTGAGTATAGGAATTTAAAGGGTGATGTCATTGAGGTAGTCGTTTGGAAGTACAGAACTTGAGTATTGCCGAAAATAGCGACATGTTGTCAAAGCTCTTCATCTTGCACTCACCAGGACAATCCGCAAGAATGCCAATTTTAAATTTTTTGTCAGTGTAATTCTTAGCATATGATTATTTAGCAAATGTTGTCCATTTGCAGAATCACATCTCATGTTGGAAACTGTGTATTTAGTTTTGCAAGCATGGGCTGGTGAGATACGGCCCGTACCTTGCCTGTTGCAAACAGTGGAAGGGATATGTGGGGATTATCCTATAAGCAGAGGTTGAGAAGTCTGCTCTGTGTATGAACAGTGAGGGGGTTCAGTGACAGAGCCATTCCTGATATCAGCAATTAACTCAACAGGAGTTGAACTGATATCATTGCGTGTTTGTTGGCCCCTCGAGCCTGCTCAGCCATTCTATAAGATCATGGCTGATCTGATTGTAGCTTTAACTCCACTTTCCTGTCTTCCCCCTATAACCCTGACTCCCTTGTAGATCAAAAATCTGTCCAACTCAAGCTTGAATATATTCAATGGCCCAGCCTCCGATGCTCTCCGGGGAACCGAGTTCCACAGACTCAACCTTTGAGTTGAGTCGATTTGGCCAAACTCTTCAACCTTTCCTCATAACAATCATAGAATTGTGATAATGCAGAAGGAGGCCATTCAGCCCATCATGTCCACTAGCTCTCTGAAAGAGCAACTTCTTCAGGTCCATTCCCCCGGCTTCCTCCTTTCACCATGCACATTCTTCCTTTTCATATAACTGTCTAATTCCCTTTTGAATGCTTCAATTGAACCTGCCTCCACCACGTTCTCAGGTAGCGCATTCCAGACTCGCTGTGTGAAAAGTCTTTCCTCATGTCACTTTTGCTTCTCTTACCAAATATTGTAAATCTGTGTCCTCTCGTTTAATATTTATTAGAGATACAGCATTGAAACAGACCCTTCGGCCCACCCAGTCATGCCGAACTTCTTCTTTGGCCTCCTTGTCTCGAAGACAATGGGTAAGCGCCTGAAGGTGGTCAGTGGTTTGTGGAACAGCGCCTGGAGTGGCTATAAAGGCCAATTCTAGAGTAACAGACTCTTCCACAGGTGCTACATATAAAATTGGTTGTCGGGGCTGTTACACAGTTGGCTCTCTCCTTGCGCTTCTGTCTTTTTTCCTGCCAACTGCTAAGTCTCTCCAACTCGCCACTCTTCAGACCCACCTTTATGGTTGTCTGCCAGCTCTGGCGATCGCTGGCAACTGACTCCCACGACTTGTGATCAATGTCACAGGATTTCATGTCGCATTTGCAGACGTCTTTAAAGTGGAGACATGGACATCTGGTGGGTCTGATACCAGTGACGAGCTCGCTGTACAATGTGTCCTTGGGGATCCTGCCATCTTCCATGCGGCTCACATGGCCAAGCCATCTGAGGCTCCGCTGGCTTATATGCTGGGGATGTTGGTCGTCTCGAGAACGTCTGTGTTGGAGATACGGTCCTGATGCCAAGCATTCTCCGGAGGCAGTGAAGATGGAATGAATTGAGGCGTCGCTCTTGGCTGACATACGTTGTCCAGGCCTTGCTGCCATGCAGGAAGGTACTGAGGACACAGGCATGATTCACTTGGACTTTTGTGTTCTGTGTCAGTGCGCCATTTTCCCACACCCTCTTGGCCAGTCTGGGCATAGCAGCGGAAGCCTTTCCCATGCGCTTGTTGATTTCTGCATCGAGAGACAGGTTAATGGTGATAGTTGAGCCTAGGTCGGTGAACTCTTGAAGCACTTCCAAAGCGTGGTCGCCGATATTGATGGATGGAACATTTCTGACATCCTGTCCCATGATGCTCGTTTTCTTGAGGATGATGGTGAGGTCAAATTCGTTGCAGGCAGCCGCAATCCTGTCGATGTGTCTCTGCAGACACTCTTCAGTGTGAGATGTTAATGCTGCATCGTCAGCAAAGAGGAGTTCCCTGATGAGGACTTTGGTCTTCGGTCTTAGACGGGCAAGGTTGAACAACCTGCCCCCTGATCTTGTGTGGAGGAAAGTTCCTTCTTCTGAAGACTTGAAAGCATGTGTGAGCAGCAGGGAGAAGAAGATCCCAAACAGTGTAGGTGCGAGAACACAGCCCTGTTTCACGCCACTCAGGATAGGAAAGGGGTCTGATGAGGCGCCGCTGTGCTGAATTGTGCCTTTCATATTGTCATGGAATGAGGTGATGATACTTAGTAGCTTTGGTGGACATCCAATCTTTTCTAGTAGTCTGAAGAGACCACGTCTGCTGACGAGGTCAAAGGCTTTGGTGAGATCAATGAAAGAAATGTAGAGGGACATCTGTTGTTCACAGCATTTCTCCTGTAGCTGGCGAAGGGAGAACAGCATGTCAATAGTAGATCTCTCTGCTCGAAAGCCTCACTGTGCCTCAGGGTAGACATGCTCAGCCAGCTTCTGGAGCATGTTTAATTCGACTCGAGCGAAGACTTTCCCTGCTATGCTGAGCAGAGAGATTCCACGGTAGTTGTTGCAGTCACCGTGGTCACCCTTGTTCATATAGAGGGTGATGATATTGGCATCGCGCATGTCCTGTGGTACTGCTCCCTCGTCCCAGCACAGGCAAAGCACTTCGTTCAGTGCTGACAGTATAGCAGGCTTGGCACTCTTGACTATTTCAGGGGTAATGCTATCCTTTCCCAGGGGCTTTTCCACTGGCGAGAGAATCAATGGCATCACCAAGTTCCGATTTTGTTAGCTGTACGTCCAGCTCATCCATGACTGGCAGAGACTGGGCTGCATTGAGGGTGGTATCAGTGACAACATTTTCCCTGGAGTACAGTTCTAGGTAGTGTTCCACCCAGCGGTCCATTTGCTTGCGTTGGTCAGTAATTGTGTCCCCTGATTCAGATTTGAGAGGGGTGATCTTCTTGATGGTTGGCCCAAAAGTTCTCTTCATGCCATCATACATTCCTCTGATATTTCCAGTGTCGGAGGCCAGCTGAGTATGACTGCATAGGTGTTGCCAGTAGTCATTTGCGCAGCGCTTCTGGCTGCTTTAAGTGCTGCGGATGTTAACTCGCTGGGGACTTTCTTGGAGTTCAGCAGTGTAATGTGCTTAGTGGCTATGACAGGTTCCAGCTCTTCAATGTGAGATTGAAACCAGCCTGCATTCCGCTTCACACATTTGCCATAGGTGGTCATTGCTGAGTCATAGATGGCGTCTCTGATGTGGACCCTTTTGGTCTCTGCATCCCCTGTGGGAGTGTTTTGAAGGGCTTTTTCAAGTGAATTTAGAAACTTATTTAACCGCTGTGGATGAGAAATTCTGCCAGTGTGATGCGCGGGCAGCCCTTCTGCTTGGAGTGATGCAGCTTCTTTGGTTTGAGTCCAACCTTGCTGCACACCAGGGGCTGGTCGGTGTCGCAGTCCATGACAACAACCCATTAAGACTAACCCTGCATACTCCCTATCACCGACCTACACTCGGGGCAATTTCCAATGGCCAATTTACCTATCAACCTGCAAGTCATTGCTGTGGGAGGAAAACAGAGCAGCCAGCAGAAACCCACACGGTCACAGGGAGAACTTGCAAACTCCGCACAGGCAGTACCCAGAATCGAACCCGGGTCGCTGGAGCTGTGAGGCTGCAGTGCTAACCACTGCATCACTGTGCGCCCTGGTCTTGATCCTTTCACGAGTGGGAACAGTTTCTCTCTATCTACTCTGTCCAGACCCCTCATGATTTTGAATATCTCTCTCAAATCACCTCTCTGCCTTCTCTTCTCCAAGGAAAACAGCCCTAACTTCTCGAATCTATCTTCATAACTGAAATTCCTCATCCCTGGAACCATTCTTGTGAATCTCGTCTGTACTCTCTCCAATGCCCTCACATCTTTTCTCAAGTGCAGCACCCAAAACTGGAGGCAATACTCCAGCTGAGGACGAACTAGTGCCTTGCACAAGTTCAAAATAACTTCGTTGCTCTTATAATCTGTGCCACTATTAATAAAGCCCAGGATACTGTATACTTTATGAACCACTCTCTCAACCTGTCCTGCCACCTTCAATGACTTATGCACAAATGCATCCAGGTCTTTCTGCTCCTGCACCCTCTTTAGAATCGTAACCTCTATTCTATATTGTCTCTCCATGGTCTTCCTCCCAAAATTAATCACTTCACATTTCCTCACATTGAACCTCATCTGTCACTTGTCCGCCCATTCCACCAATTTGTCTCTGTCCTTTTGAAGTTTTACGCTATCCACCTCACACTTCACAATGCTTCCAGGTTTCGTATCATTTGCAAATTTTGAAGTTGTGCCCTGTACACCGAGGTCTAGGACATTAATATATATCAGGAAATGCCAGGGTCCCACCACTGATCCCTGGGGAACTCCACCACAAACCTTCTTCCAGCCCGAAAACATCCATTAATCACTATTCTCAGTTTTTTTGTCACTCAGCCAATTTTATATGCATGTTGTTACCATCCCTTTTATTCAATGAACTACATGTTTGCTCACAAGTCTGTTGTGTGGAACTGTATCAAATGGCTTTTGAAGGGCCAGGTTCATCACGTCAACAGCAAGCTCGAATGGGCCGAATGGTCCACTCCTGTTGCCAGGATTTCTCATTTTCCTCTGTGAGTCCTCAAGTGAGCTGGATTATCCAGGGTGGAAGCACAGACCAGAATAGAATGGAGCAGCATGAGGTTTGGGGAATGCTGGGCAGACCCACTACGTACAGTCACATCCCTTCTGATCCCAGCCCTCAGCAATCATTTAACAGTGCGTGTTCCCTCCCAGAACAAGAAAACATTGGATTTCCATGATCAGATGGGAAAGTCATTCCAGCAACATCAATAATCTTCTTGAGACGGTCAGGTTTAGCGTTCATAGATATATTGAGCAGACAGAGAATGCAATAAAACTTTAAACACACAGTTTACAATCAGATTTACAATCACACTGGGTGGTCAGGGAGTCAAACACGTTAAAAGCCCTTTCCAAGCTGCAGCTCTCCTTGTCTGAATGTCCATCAATGGAAGATACGCAGCCATGTTCACTTATTGCAGACGTTTTACATCGTTACACTAGAGAGTTGTGACCAATGAGTCATTTCACAACAGTTCAACTGACTGATCTGGATGTTAATATTGGGAAATTGGAGAGTAGCTGGGAGTCACTGAATGACAATCATTTCAGGGGGATGGGTGAACAAGGTTCTGAGTGAGTTAAGACACAGCAAATGTTTGTATGAGGATAAGATCAGGAAGTGTGAAAGATGTGAGCTTGGCCAGGAGAGCATTGGAATAGTCCAGGCTCGAGGTAACAGAGACACGGATTAGGGTTTCAGCAGCAGATGAGCTGAGGCAGGGTCGGAGTCGAGAGATGGTATGGAGGTGGAAATGGACAGTCTTGGTGATGGTGTGGATATGTGGTCCGAAACTCATCTCGGGGTCAAACACAACAACAAAGGCTAAAAACTATCTTGATCAGTTTCAGACAGGTACCAGAGATGGTGTCGGTGGTCCAAGAATGACATTTGTGTCGAGGATCACAGACAATGGCTTCAGTCTTCCCAATATTTAGTAGGAGAAAATAACTGCTCATCCAGTATTGGATGTTAGACAAGCAGTGTGGCAGAGCAGAGACAATGGAAGCGTTCACAGAGGTGTTATTGAGATGGAGTGTTGTCAGCATTAGGTTCCTGAGCTCAGTATAACTCCCTTCCTTTGTTATTAAACATTTGACATATGCCACACATAAATGCTTTGTACTCAATGAAAGCTTTCCTTTTCAATATATTTTGATTCTGCAAAGTTCAGCATCAACCAATCCCCCATTCTGCATGAACCCTCAATTTAAAAGATGTTATCTACCCTGAGGTTCTCCTTGGACAAGGACCAACTGTTCTCCTTGCCCCTATTCTCAGTGCTGACAGCTCCATGAAGCTTAGGGACCTCTACTCAATGGTAGATCTTTAAAGAAACTCCCTCATTAAACCTGAGATCACTTCATCCTGAAACTGGCCAGAGCTGTCAGGTTAGTCTGGGTTCAGCTGACCAGTGGTCACTGTATACAAATGGGATCGTACTTCTCTATTTAACAAAGCAATAGCTTAAAGCTCCCAGACCCCTGCAGTATAAAGACACACCAATTACAGTATAACATTAGCATACTTCTAGTCGGAGATTAACTCTTTGCTGACAATTTCCTTGAGTTAAACAAGGTGAAGATAAGATGGTACAGTGATTGAGTGAGGATGCAAAACACACAGAGACTGGATCACACGTGTCGGATGCTTGTTGACATGTCCAAACTCCTTCACACTTCCACAGGCTCACTAGCCGAGCACTGAACGTCTTCTGGATCCAATTCGAGCTTCGTGTGTGGACACTGATCCTGGAACATGTGCTTCATCTGCATCGCAGAGAGGAGAAACGATGAGTATTACTGCAAGGGGAGGAGTGAATAGAAATAGACAGAGAGCATACAGACAGAGATCGGGAGAGAGGGTGGGGACAAGACAGTGAGAGACAGGGTGAGGCAAAGATACTCAGATAGAGGGAGAGATGGAGAGGGAGGGTGGGAGAGCTACAGGGATTGAGACAGAGGTAGAGAAACAGATGGCGTGAGAGCGAGAGGTCGTCAGAGATGCAGTGAGGGAGAGACAGACACAGACAGAAAGAAAGACAAAGAAAGAGAAATACAGAGTGGGTGAGCGAGGCAGAGAAAGAGACAGAGATAGAAAGGACATAAAGAGAGAATGGGGAGAGTGAGAGGGAAGATCAGAGAGAGGTTACCGTACAACGAGGAGGCCATTTATCCCCTCGAATCTGTTACACAGGAACAGGAGGAGGCCATTGAGCCCCTCTTTCGAGTTCTTACACAGGAACAGGAGAAGGCCATTCAGCCCCCTCACCCGCACTCGAGCCTTTCACACAGGCTCAGGAGGAAGCCCATTCAACCCCTCACAAGCCTGATCTGGGGGACCAGTTGATAAGCAGAGGGGAATTAGAGCTGTTTAAATAATGACCTGGAGTTCCCATTCAGTGAATACAGACAGTGAGAGGGAGGATCTGTTGTCTCCCGTGTTTCTCCTCAGTACAGTGCAGTCTCTTACCCTCTCCACAACGATTCTCTTTGCAGTTTCATCATCCAGATCAGTCATTGAAGTGATCTTCACATTAATCCTCTTGTATTTGGTATCTAAACACAACAGTCACAACATCAACAGGTTGAACACACCCAGAGTTTAGCACAGGGCACGGGACGTATTTCGAATGATCTCGCCTCTCTAATTTAAACTCTCTTTCCTCCAGTTTGTCATCCACTCGTTTGTTCATCTGTCTCTGTTATTCTCTCTATCTCAACTCGTCTTGTCTCTAATCTGCCCTCCCTGTGTTATCATCCTCTATCCTGCACTCTCTTCTCCGTTGCCTCTTGTTCCATCTCCCGAGATCATTTGCATTCCGTGTTTACTCCGGTCTCACTGCCCTTTTCTCTGTCTCTGTCTCTCACTCTCACTCTCTCTCTCTCTCTCTGATGCTCTCTGTCCCTCTGACAAAGACAAAGACAGAGAGACAGACAAAGAGCATCTGTGAGAGAGACAGAGAGAGAAAGTGAGAGTCAGAGAGACAGACAGGGAGACAGAACATCAGAGAGAGTGGGAGACAGAGTGAGGCGAAAGAGGGAGCTGGAGAAACTGAGACCCGCATCGGAGAGAGGCGGTTACAGAAATGAAATATATTTATATATGCGTGTGAAAGGCAGATAAAGGAGAGACAGAGATAAAACTGAGAGTAAGAGAGAGAGGGATGTGAGATAGAAGCTCAAAGATATTTCTGAAGGAATTTCTGAACGTTTACGTTTCTGTGTTTCCCAATGATTCCACTCAGACTGAACACAAGCGACTGCAACTCTTGTCTGACAGCACAGACAAGGCAGAGAGAGAGAGTGAGAACGATGGGTTTCCCTACACAGAACGATCACACAGCTGTTTGGAGGCCCTCGGTCCTGATATATTTGTGCCAGACTGAGACAGGAGGAGGGATTTAATATTCCTGAAATGTGGAGAATCTGAAATGTTCCCACCATCATCAGAAACAGGCTGGGAGTCGGGAGGTTCCTCGGGAGTAGACGGAATCCCCGAGTCTGAGAGGATCAAATAAAGACAAGAGGAATTTCACTGGGATTCAGAACGCTGGATGAGTGGACAGAAGTGTTTTAACACAGAACCTCCTCTCGTATGTAATCTAACTCCCTCGACACACTGAATCAATGTATACCAGCCTTTACCGAGGGGAGACACCAGACATCATCGGCTGCAGAATCAGTTACGACTCCGACAAGGAAAAAAAACTAACAGAGAAAATTCAGGAGATTATCAAAGTGATCAGCGAAACGACAGGGGGAAAGTGGAGTCAGAGAACAACAGAGAGCAGGAATGAGAGAAAAGGAGGGAAGGCGACAGGAGTGAGACAGAAAAGAGTAAGGGAGATCTGGAATGAGTGAGAACAAGAGAGAGAAAAGAAAACAGCACTGCAATGTTCCCCTTAATCAATACTGATACCCCTCCTCCTTTCCTTCCTCCCCTCTCTTTCCTGAACACCTTGTAGTCAGGAATATTCACTACCCAGTCCTGCCCCACTTAGAGCCAGGACCCTGTTATTGCCACAACATCATATTTCCACGTGGCTATCTGCGCCTGAAGCTCAACAACCTTATTTACCACTCTCCGTGCATCCATATACACACACATTAAACTGAATTTACAGCTTATCTCCTTTCCTCTTCCACTGCCCCCGTCTAATACGATACTGTTATCGACTCCAGTGTTATCTGTCCCTCCTAATTCTCTGTGCATCTGTGTTCTGCTCTCTAATATTGCTCAGACCACTGTTTTTCCTGATGTATATATTAATGACATAGACTGGGGCGTACAGGGCACACTTTCAAATTCTGCAGATGACACAAAACCTGGTTGTATTGTGAACTGTGAGGAGGACAGTGATAGACGTCAGGAGGTCATAGACAGGCTGGTGGGATGGGCAGACACTGGCAAATGAAATTTATCACAGAGAATTGTGAAGTGATTCATTTTGGTCGGACGAACGAGAGGCAATATAAAATAAAGGCTACAATTCTAAAGGAGGTGCAGGGGCAGAGGGACCTGGGGGGACATGTGCACAAATCATTGAAGGTGGCAAGACAGGTCGAGAGAGCGGTCAATACTTAGGAAGGATGTTAAGGTATTCGAGAGGGTGCAGAGAAGATTTACCAGAATGGTTCCCGGGATGAGGGACGTCAGTGACATGAATAGATCGGAGAAGCTGGGGCTGTTCTCCGTGGAGAAGAGACGATTAAGACGAGATTTGAGCAAGATGTTCATAATCAAGAGGGAACTGGACAGAGTAGTCAGGGAAAAACTGTTCCTCTTGGTGGGAGGATCCAGAACTAGAGAGCAACGCATTTAGGTGAGTGGTAAAAGTCACAACAGAGGCAGGGAAACCTTTTCACACAGCGAGTGGTTAGGATCTGAAATGCACTGCATGAGAGTGTGCTGGAGGCAGGTTTAATTGAGGCTTTCAAAAGGGAATTGGAAAATTGTCATGGCAGAAAAAATCTGCAGGGCGACAGGAAAATGGCAGGAGTGGGAGTAGGTGAGTTGCACTGCCAGAGAGCTGGCACGGTGAAGATGGGCTGAACAGAAACTTTCTGTGCCGTAACCAGTCTTTGATTCCATGATTCTGCGATGATAACCCCACAAAGCAGATACCTTAGCTTCCAGAGCCCGGTGGGTAGTGGATGAAACCTCAGTAGATTCTCTAGTCGATTGTTCCTCGGATTCCTGAGTTTGAGCATCATGCTGCCCTCAGTCTCTATCACAGTCCCCTCAGTCACTGCATTACACTCACCTCAGTCACTTTATCACATTCCCCTCAGTCACTGTATCACACTCCCCTCAGTCGCTGTATCCCACTCCCGTCAGTCGCTGTATCACACTCTCCTCAGTCGCTGCATCGCACTCCCTTCAGCTCACTGTATCACAATCCCCTCAGTCACTGCATTATATTCCCTTCAGTCACTGCATTCCACTCCCCTCAGACAGTGTATCACACTCTACTCAGTCACTGTATCACACTCCCCCAGTCACTGTATCACACACCCTTCAGTTCACCGTATCCCACTCCCCTCAGACAGTGTCTCACACTCCCCTCAGACAGTGCATCACACTCCCCTCAGTCACTGTATCCCACTCCCCTCAGACAGTGTCTCACACTCCCCTCAGACACTGTATCGCAGTCCCCTCAGTCACTGTATCACACTCCCTTCAGTCACTGTATCCCACTCCCCTCAGTCAGTGTATCACACTCCCCTCAGACACTGTATCGCACTCCCCTCACTCACTATATCACACTACCCTCATTCGCTGCATCCCACTCCCCTCACTGACTGTATCCTACTCCCCTCAGTCACTGCATCCCACACCCCTCAGTCACTGTATCACACTCCCTTCAGTCACTGTATCCCACTCCCCTCAGTCAGTGTATCACACTCCCCTCCGTAACTGTATCACACTCCCCTCAGTCACTGTATCACATTCCCTGAGTGACTGTATCACACACCCCTCAGTCACTGTATCATGCTCCCCTCAGTCACTGCATCACACTCCCCTCACACACTGCATCACACTCCCCTCTGTCACTGTATCACACTTCCTCTGTCATTGTATCACACTACCCTCAGTCACTGTATCACATCCCCCTCAGACTCTGTATCACACTACGCTCAGTCACTGTATCACATCCCCCTCAGACTCTGTATCACACTACCCTCAGTCGCTGCATCACATCCCCTCAGTGACTGTATCATACTAACCCCAGACACTGTATCACACTCCCCTCAGTGACTGTATCATACTACCCTCAGTCACTGTATCACACTCCCTTCAGTCACTGTGTCCCACTCACCTCAGTCAGTGCATCACTCTCCCCTCCGTAACTGTATCACACTCCCCTCAGTCACTGTATCACACTCCCTGAGTCACTGTATCACACTACCCTCTGTCACTGTATCACATCCCCCTCAGACACTGCATCACACTACCCTCAGTCGCTGCATCACACTCCCCTCAGTGACTGCATCATACTACCCTCAGACACTGTATCACACTCCCCTCAGTCACTGTATCACACTCCCTGAGTGACTGTATCACACACCCCTCAGTGACTGCATCATACTACCCTCAGACACTGTATCACACTCCCCTCAGTCACTGTATCACACTCCCTGAGTGAATGTATCACACACCCCTCAGTCACTGTCTCATACTACCCTCAGTCGCTGTTTCCCACTCCCCTCAGTCACCTCATCCCACTCCTCTCAGTCTCTACATCTCACTCCCCTCGGTCACGGCATCCAACTCCCCTCAGTCTCTACATCGCACTCCCCTCAGTCTCTACATCCCATTCCCCTCATTCACGGCATTCAACTCCCCTCATTCACGACATCCCACTCCTCTCAGTCCCTACATCCCACTCCCCTCAGTCACGGCATCCAACTCCCCTCAGTCACTACATCCCACTCCCCTCAGCCACTACATCCCACTCCCCTCAGTCTCCACACCGCACTCCCCTCAGTTTCTACATCCCACTCCCCTCAGTCTCAACATCGCACTCCCCTCAGTCATTACATCCCACTCCCCTCAGTCACTGCATCCCACTCCCCTCAGTCTCTACATCCCACTCCCCTCAGTCACTACATGCCACTCCCCTCAGTCACGGCATCCAACTCCCCTCAGTCACTACATCCCACTCCCCTCAGCCACTACATCCCACTCCCCTCAGTCTCTACATCGCACTCCCCTCAGTTTCTACATCCCACTCCCCTCAGTCTCAACATCGCACTCCCCTCAGTCATTACATCCCACTCCCCTCAGTCACTACATCCCACTCCCCTCAGCCACTACATCCCACTCCCCTCAGTCTCTACATCGCACTCCCCTCAGTTTCTACATCCCACTCCCCTCAGTCTCAACATCGCACTCCCCTCAGTCATTACATCCCACTCCCCTCACTCACTACATCCCACTCCCCTCAGTCTCTACATCCCACTGCCCTCACTCACTACATGCCACTCCCCTAATCACTTCTTCCCACTGCCCTCAATCATTACTTCCCAGTCCCCTTAGTCAATGCATCGCACTCCCCTCAGTCACTTAATCCCACTCCCCTTAATTACATCATCCCACTCCCCTCAGTCACTGCATCTAACTCCCCTCAGTCACTGCATCCCACTCCCCTCAGTCACTACATCCCACTCCCCTCAGTCTCTACATCCCACTCCCCTCAGTCACTGCATCCCACTACCCTCAGTCACCCCATCCCACTCCCCTCAGTCACCACATTCAACTCCCCTCAGTCTCTACATCCCACTCCCCTAGGTCTCTACATCCCACACCCCTCAGTCACTGCATCCCACTTCCCTCAGTCACTACATCCCACTCCACTCAGTCCATGCATCGCACTGCCCATGTCACGACATCCCACACCACTCAATTACATCATCCCACTCCCCTCAATCACTGCATCCCACTCCCCTCAATTACATCATGCCACTCCCCTCAGTCCCTCCATCCCATTCCTCTCAGTCACTGCATCCCACTCTCCTCAGTCACCACATCCCACTCCCCTCAGTCACCCCATCCCACTCCCCTCAGTCACTGCAACCCACACCCCTCAGCCACTGCATCCTACTCCTCTCAGTCACTGCATCCCACTCCCCTCAATCAGTGCATCCCACTCCTCTCAGTCACTGCAACCCGCTCCCCTCAGCCACAGCATCCCACTCCTCTCAGTCACTGCATCCCACTCCCCTCAATCGGTGCATCCCACACCCCTCAATCAGTGCATTCCACTCCCCTCAGTCTCTACATCCCACTTCCCTCAATTACTGCATCCCACTCCGCTCAATTACATCATCCCACTCCCCTCAGTCACTGCATCCCACTCCCCTCAGCCACTGCATCCCACTCCCCTCAATCACCACATCCCACTCCCCTCAGTCACCAAATCCCACTCCCCTCAGCCACTGCATCCCACTCCTCTCAGTCACTGCATCCCACTCCCCTCAATCAGTGCATCCCACTCCCCTCAGTCACTGCATCCCACTCCCCTCAGTCACTGCATCCCACACCCCTCAATCAGTGCATTCCACTCCCCAGTCACTGCATCCCAATCCCCTCAGCCTCTGCATCCCACTCCCTTCCGTCACTACATCCCACTCCCTTCAATTACTGCATCCCACTGCCCTCAGTCACTGCATCCCGTTCCCCTCCGTCACTGCATCCCACTCCCCTCAGTCAGTGCATCCCACTCCTCTCAGTCACTATATCCCACTCCCCTCAGTCACTACATCCCAGTCCCCTCAGTCTATGTATTCCACTCCCCTCAATTACATCATCCCACTCTCCTTAGTCACTGCATCCCAGTCCCCTCAGTCACCACATCCCTCTCCCCTCAGTCACCCCATCCCACTCACCTCAGTCACTCCATCCCACTTCCCTCAGTCACCCCATCCCACACCCCTCAGTCACTCCATCCAACTTCCCTCATTCACGCCCTTCCACTTCCCGCAGTCACTCCATCCCACTTCCCTCAGTAAGAGACTGGATGATCTCGAGGACTGATCTTCTATGGTGTAACATTGGGTGTGGAATCTGTTTCGAATGCAACCCACAAGGGGGATACCTGATGTTCCAGACACCGCTGGGGTAGACGATGATCCCCTAGTGGATTCTCGAGTTGTTTGTTCCTCGGGTTCCTCAGTTGCGACAGTCTCTGGATCTGTAATAAAGGAAGAGGGCAGAGTGGAGAAAACCCGAAGAGCTCGTTTATATAGTTCTCTAGTCCAGACAGTGTCAGATTTTCATCTTTATCAAACCCTCGAAGATCCTATCCAACTCCTCGCGAACATTGCTTCCGGGAGAGGGAGTGTGAGGTGCCCAGCACTGCAGTGGGGACCTGACGTGAGCCATGAACACTGCAGGGATCAGAGTGCCTGATAGACAGAGACAGCAGAGTCTGGTTCAGTTCCCTCGAGTTTCAGTGAAGTACACTTTGTGTTTCAGATCCTTTATTCACTGTGTCCCTTACAATAAGGAGGGGAGTGAGTAAACCGTCTCATTTCTGTGGGTGACACGGGACATCCCAGAATCACCCTCTGGATGATATAGAAGCATGAATGTACCTGTACAATACGCAGCGCAATAAAACAGGGACTTCAACTCATAAACGAAGTAACTGCTGCAGTTTTTGATCTTTATCTCATGGACCTTGTCGCAGTGTTTTCTACCCCAGGATAAACAAACTGTCCGTGTTACTTCCCCCTGTCCCACGCTAGGATGGGAACCTGAAATGAGAGTTTATAAATATTGAAGACTGTAACCCATGTGAACAGTGCTGGACAGTGAATGTAAATCTGATATTCTCAAGGCTGAAATTACCATTTAACCAGCCTGTAACATGTGTGGAGCAGTGAAAATCTGGGACAGCAGTCTCCGGAATCTTCCATCCACCAGAACTGAAACAAAAATCACAGAGTCAGTCCCTGAACTGATGGCAAATATTAACTGTTAGAGAGACTGGTACCAGCAGATAGTACCAGAAACTGGGGGAAATCCCTTACTCTGCCCATATTGACTAGATTACCCTGAAATTGTTCCTTTACATTACCTTTTAAATCTGTACCATCCTTGAGCAAGATTATCATCACACTTCTCCTGACCGGAGCACCCAGTGACATCACAATCGCTGCTCCTCCAGGGCTGGTCCAGGACTGTGTGATTTACACACGGGTCAGTGAGTGCAGAGTCTGTGACTGAGTGACAGAAAGATGTTTAATGTTAATATGTGACCTTACATCAGAACTGGGAAAAGTTCTAGTGACAAGTGAAACCGGGGAGAATGTGATGATAAATGGAAGGGATCACACTCCCCTCAGTTACCGTATCACACTCTCCTCAGTCACTGTACCCCACTCCCCTCAGTCACTGTATCCCAATCCCCACAGTCACTGATTCACACTCCCCTGAGTCACTGCATGCCACTCCCCTCAGTCACTACACCCACTTCCCTCAATTACAGCATCCCACTCCCCTCACTCACTGCACCCACTCCCCTCAGTCAGTGCACCCACTCCCATCAGTCGCTACATCCCACTCCCCACAGTCACTACATCCCACTCCCCTCAGTCACTACATCTCACTGCCCTCAGTCACTGCATCCCTCTCCCCTTAGTCGCTGCATCCCACTCCCCTCAATTACTGCATCCCACTCCCCTCAATCACTGCATCCCACTTCTCTATGTCACTGTACCCACTCCACCGAATCACTCTATACCATTCCCTTCAGTCACTGCACCTCACTCCCCGCTTCTCTACATCCTACTCCCCTCAGTTACCACATCACACTCAGTAGTCACTACATCCCACTTCCCTCAATTACAGCATCCCACTCCCCTTAGTCACTACATCCCACTCCCGTCAGTCACTGTATCCCACTCCCCTCAGTCTCTGTATCCCACTCCCCTCAGTCGCTACTTCCCACTCCCCTGTCACTACACCCCACTCTCCTCAGTCACTACACCCCACTCTCCTCAGTCACTACATCCCACTCCCCTCAGTCACTACATCCCACTCCCCTCA
The DNA here is from genome assembly GCF_036365525.1 of Heterodontus francisci. Classification (NCBI taxonomy): domain Eukaryota; kingdom Metazoa; phylum Chordata; class Chondrichthyes; order Heterodontiformes; family Heterodontidae; genus Heterodontus; species Heterodontus francisci. The sequence goes on along the minus strand of NW_027140807.1, from coordinate 1,820,642 downwards.
GTCACTACATCCCACTCCCCACATTCACTGTATCCTACTCCACCTAGTCACCGCATCTCATTCGCTCAGTCACTGTATCCCACTCCCCTCAGTCTCTGTATCCCACTCCCCTCAGTCGCTACTTCCCACTCCGCTCAATCACTGCATCCCACACCCCTCAGTCACTACCTCCCACTCCCCTGTCACTCCACCCCACTCCCCTCAGTCACTACATCCCACTCCCCACATTCACTGTATCCTACTCCACCTAGTCACCGCATCTCATTCGCTCAGTCACTACATCCCACTCCCCTCAGTCTCTGCAGACCACTCCTCTCAGTCACTGCAGCCCACTCCTTACCGAGCTAGCCGTGTCCTAAAAGACAAAGCTGCTAGTCTGGGACTGCGGTAGGTGATGACAGAACCAACAAGAGGAGAAAATATACTTGACTTCATCCTCACCAATCTGCCTGCCACATATCCATCTGTCCATGACAGTCTTGGTGGGCGTGACCACCGCACAGTCCTTGTGGAGCCAAAGTCCCACCTTCACATTGAGGATACCGTCCATCGTGTTGTGTGGCACTATCACCATGCTAAATGGGATAGATTCAAACAAGTCTAGCAATACAACAATGGGCATCCATGAGGTGCTGTGGGAACAACAGCAGCAGCAGAATTGTACTCAACTACAATCTGTAACCTCATGGTCCGGTATATCCCCCACTCGATCATGACCATCAAGCCAGGAGACCAAACCTGGTTCCATGAAGAGTGCAGGAGGGCATGCAAAGTGCAGCACAAGGCATACCTCAAAATGAGGTGTCAGCCTGGTGAAGCTACAACACAGGACTATCTGCATGCCAAACAGCATAATTAGCATGCGATGGACAGAGCTAAGCGATCCCATAACCAACGGATCAAATGAGTTCCGAAGAAGGGTCGCTGACCCGAAACGTTAACTTTGCTTCTCTTTCCACAGATGCTGCCAGACCCGCTGAGTGATTCCAGTATTTCTTGTCCTGCCACATCCAGTCGTGAATGGCAGTAGACAATTAAACAACTAACTGGAGGAGGTGGCCCCACAAATATCCCCATCCTCAATGATCAGGGAGCCCAGCACATCAGTGCAAAAGATAAGGCTGAAGCATTTGCAAAAATCTTCAGCCAGAAGTGCTGAGTTGATGATCCATCTCGGCCTTCTCCTGCAATCCCCAGCATCACAGATGTCAGTCTTCAGCCAATTCGATTCACTCCGCTTGATATCAAGAAATGACTGAAGGCACTGGATACTGCAAAGGCTATGGGCCCTGACAATATCCCGGAAGTAGTACTGAAGACCTGTGCTCCAGAACTTGTTGCATCCTTAGCCAAGCTGTTCCAGTACAGCTACAACACTGGCATCTACCCTGCAATGTGGAAAACTGCCCAGGCATGTCCTGTGCATAAAAAGCAGGACAAGTCAAAGCAGGGCAAGTTCAACCCACCCAATTACCGTCCCATCAGTCTACTCTCTATCATCAGTAAAATGATGGAAGGTGTTGTTGACAGTGCTATCAAGCGGCACTTGCTCAGCAATTACCTGTTCAGTGATGGTCAGTTTGGGTTCCGCCAGGGTCACTCAGCTCCTGACCTCATTACAGTGTGGTTCAAACATGGACAAAAGAGCTGAACTCAAGAGGTGAGGTGAGAGTGACTGCCCTTCACATAGAGTCTGTCAGGATCCTGCTGCTGTGTCTGACACTCACCAGAAAACCTGAATCTCCTCAATTGCAGACCTGACAGAATACTACCCAGACATGCCAGCCCTCTCTCCAGACAGCGAGCGTCTGTTTCAGTTCCCTAGAGTTTTAGTGAAGAGTTCACTCTGTTTTACAGATCCTTTATTCACTGTGTCCCTTACAAAAAGGAGGGCAGTGAGTAAACTGTCTCATTCCCATGGGTGACACGGGACATCCCAGAATCACCCATCTGCACCATATACAAACAGCAATCTACCTGTGCAATAAACAGCGTTACAGTCGGGTGGAGGCTTCAACTCATAAACAAAATAACTGCTGCAGTTTATGACCTTTATTTCCTGGGTCCAGTGACAGCGATTTCCAGCCTTGTTAAAACAAACTGTCCTCGTTACTTCCCCCTGTCCCACACTAGGATGGGAACCTGAAATGAGAGTTTATAAATATTGAAGAAGGTAACCCACGTGAACAGTGCTGGACAGTGAATGAAAATCTGATATTTTTAAGACGGAAATTACCCTGTAACCAGCCTGTGGCACGTGTGGAGCAGTGAAAATCTGGGACAACAGTGTCCGGAATCTTCCATCCACCAGAACTGAAACAGTTAATCACAGAGTCAGTCCCTGAACTGATGGTAAATATTAACTGTTAGAGAGACTGGTAACAACAGATAGTGCCAGAAACTGGGGGAAATCCATTACTCCTCCCTCATTAACTGATTTACCCAGAATTTGTTCCTTTATATTACCTTTTAAATCTGTACCATCCTTGAGAAAGATTATCATCACACTTCTCCTGACCGGAGCCCACAGTGACATCACAATCGATGCTCCTCCAGGGCTGGTCCAGGACTGTGTGATTTACACACGGGTCAGTGAGTGCAGAGTCTGTGACTGAGTGACAGAAAGATGTTTAATGTTAATATAAAGTACAGTTAATGTTACACAGCGCCTTGTACCCTCCCGAAATACCAATAATCTCAGTTTCACCCTCCGCCCTGGTCGAAACCCCCCAGATTAAAGCTGGAAAATGTCCTCCTTCTCTAAACTGGGTTTCCATCTGTCTCCCAGCTCAGCCTCCCCCTCTAACTCACTGCTCACAGACAGTCCTCCCTATTCTAGATTAACCACCAGCTCTCAGGTAACAGAAAGCAGTAAATATCTCAGCTTCACTTCATCCCAGTAGGAAAGATGTAAAGTGGAGGAGGAGCGAGAACTGCCAGGTGGAGCACAAGCGACCCAGTGTGACTGGTGGGTCCTGCAGAGGGAACGTGTCGTCTCAAAACCAACAACAACCTGCGATTATGTACTGCCTTTGATGTAATAAAATGTCCCAAAGCACTTCATCGTTGTGTTACCATCCCGAACTGACACCGATCCACAGAAGCATCTGGTCGGGCAGGTGGCCAAATGCTATGTCAAATAGGTAGGTTTTAAGGAGTGTCTGAAAGGAGGAAAGAGAGGTGGAGAGACGGAGAAGTTGAGGGAGAGAATTCCATAGCGTTAAGCCTCGGCAGGTGAAGGCACAGCTGCCAATGGTGGAAGGGATTCGAATCGGGAATACTCAAGAGGCCTGAATTAGAGGAGCGCAGAGATCTCCGAGGGTTGTGGGGCTGGAGATGATTTCAGCGGTAGGGAACGGCGAGGTGATAGAAGGATCTGGAAACGACTGTGAGAATATTGAAATCCAGGCCTTGCTGAACCGGGAGCCAGTGTAGGTCAGTGAGCACGGAGATGAAAGGTGAACGGGACTTGGGCAGTATCATACTGGATGACCAAAATGTACAGAAGGTGGAATGTGAGAGATCAGCCAGGAGATCTTTGGAATAGTCAAGTCTAGAGGTACCAAAGTACTGCTCAAGGGTTTGAGTAGCAGAGAAGCTGCAAGAGCCAAGTCAGGAATACTGTTTCTGATCATCCTTCTCGAATTGTCGGCAGTCTTTGACACAATTCACCACACTATCCATCGCCAACACCTCTCCTTCCATGTCCAGCTGGGTGGAACTGCTCTGGCCTATTTCCACTCAACCCAGTCTAGTCTCAGCCAGAGAATCTCCTGCAGTGTCTTCCCTACCCACTCCAGCACTGCTACCTCTAGCGTATCCCGAGAATCTATCTTGTCCCTCTCCAATTTCTCATCAGCTTCTGACTGTGCCCAGCTTCCTTCCCTGTCGCCTCCTCATCACAAGGACATCCAATTACAACCTCCTTAATATCCACCATCACAGATTTTGCCTCAGCCAATCCTCTACCAAAAACCCTCTACCTTCTGGAGAATCAAATCTTCTAATCCACTCCTGGCCAGCCTCCCAGCTTCCACTTTCCAGAAGTCAGGTCTCCTCCAACACACTGCTTGTTGTATGTTATCTTGCAGAAAGTTTAAGTCACACATCACACCTGTGCTCTCTGACCCACATTGGTTCACAGCTGCAAACGCCTTTGATGTACAACTTCCATCTTCCTGTTCAAATTCTTTCATGACCTCTCCACCCTCTCCCACCTCATTTCTGTAATCTTCACCAACTCTCTGTTTCTCTGACCCAAGCCTCCTGTAGAACTCCCTTTCCTCCAGCAGTGTCTGATGTGGCTTCAAGATGTCTAGCCTCCTAAACCTTTCTGCCTCTCCACCTCCGTCTGCTCTTTTAAACTAACAGTTAGCCCTCCAATCATCTCCTTCCCTGCCCTGTCAGACATTTCTTCCATCAGATTTCTGTGCAACATCTTGGGAGATTATTCTATATAACGGTTTGAATAAACACAGCTTGTTCTAGTTGTACTGGGGGTGAACTTTGTCGAGAATGAAAGTTACTCACTCAGGTAACCCAGAATGATCAGCAGAGTCTACATCTTACTGGTGAGATCCTGGAAAGGGAAACACAAGACAAACATTTGAGAGAACTAAAGGAATCGTGCAATTGGAGGGAATATTAAATAAGGAGTTGAAGAGGAGTTTGTCAGTATATCTGTTCAGAGAGGTGAGCTCCATCTATCTCTCTCTCTCTCTCACTGTGGCTCCTACAGACAGAGGTGAGCTCAACTATATGTTCTTGTTAAACATCAGGAACTTGACTCCAATCCTTCACCCTTTCCACTCTCCAAAACTTTTATGAATAAACCACATGTGTTCCTGACTCTCTCCTCCAGGTCTGTCTCCTGCATTCCTGTCACGAACCTCTTTGAATTTCTGACAAAGGTTATTACTGAGGATGGTGTTGTTTCAGGAAAAGCAGGACACATTCCCCCTGGGTCAACACCTAGCAAATGACAAACTCCTGTGCTTTTTCGAGCAGTCCTCCCATACCCGACTGCTTACCAGAGTCTCCAAAGTAGATGTCGCTGGGTGGGAGATGTTGTCGGTTCAGTTCCAGCTGCTTGCTCCTCAGTCTCGGGTCCACTCTGCTGTGAACAGTGTCAGTCTCAGTGACAGCTCCAACGCCTATATACACCACGACGGATTGACCAGTGACTGACCGCAGTGCTGGTTGGCTGAAATATTTACATTCAGTAATAATTAATAATATGACATAATCTATGCAAACGAAGGCCTTTCGGTGAAAGGAGCTGCCATAATAAAGCACGTTAATATTTCTCCTGAGCCTTTGCTAACCAACTGGACTTTGCTGTTGTAACATAACTTGTCGTCACTTACCCAACAGGAAGGGTGTAGGGAGATTGGAGCCTGGGGCTGGGTCTCTGAAAATTATAGTCAGTATTGTGTCGGTATTTTCCAATTGGCTGTGTATATTTGATCTTTCATAGGCACTGAATGTTAGGGAGAGAATATTCCCAGGAGACATGCCTCTCTTATCAGTCGTGGGTCAGTATTGGGGGGATGATGAGAGGGCCAGAGAAACAAGATGCTCCACAGAGACAAATGACATGACATCCATTTTCTTCCTTGAGGTCGTTGGGGATAAAGTAAATGATTGTGTTTTTCAGAATATAGTCACAGAATGAGAACAATGAAATCCTCACATCAGCGACAGTGATACCATCTCCGAAATAGCACAGATACAGCGTTAGTAACACATACAAACCAGAATGAGGAGGACATAAATTTCTCAGTGAGAGAGTGTTTGAGTATTCAGGACATGGGATATTGTGAGGGGTCCCTGACCAAATGTTAATGTCTCAGTCACTGACTGCTCCACACCTGCTAACATTGGGATAGCAGTGGGCTTTCGGTATAAACTTCAATACAAGAATCACCGAGAATATTGTTTTATGGAAGGAAAAGTGTTGTATGTAAACTTTATCGAGTTACTGGCAGACCATTGTCCATTACTGACTGAATAATAATAAGCGGGTAATTTGTCCCAGATATGGGTGGGATTAGTCTTTGATATGTTTGATTTTGACTGAAAGAATGAGGAGAGATGAAACAATACAATTTGTGAAGTGGTGCAAGAACAGAGAGACCTGGGGGATGCTTGTGCAGGAATATTTAAAGGCGGCAGGGTAGGTTGAGAAAGCGATCAATAAATCAGATTGGCGTCTGGGCTTTGTAAATAGAGAGGTCGAGTACAAAAGTCCGGGAGTCATGCCAAACCTGTATAAACCACCAGTTCGGCCCCTGTTGGAATATTGTGCCCAGTTCAGGGCACCACACTTCAGGAAAGACCTGTAGGCTTTGGAGAGGGTGCAGAAGAGATTTGCTCGAATGGTTCAGTTAGTGAGGAATTTCAGTCAAGTAAAAAGACTGGGCAAGAAAGGGACGTTCTCCTTCGAGCAGAGAAGGTTCAGGGGAGATTCGATAGATCACCAGAGGGCACAGCTTTAATGTGATGGGGAAAGGTACCAGAGGTGATATGAGGATAAATGTTTTTTAATATCATGAGTGGTTTGGATTTGGAGGGCAATGTCTGATAGGGTGGTGGAAATTCAATGGTATTATTCAAACAGGGAATTGACTCAATAATTGAAGGGGAATTAATTGAGGGAATTAAATGTGAAAGAGTGGGGATTTGGATTAACTGGGTTGATTTTCGAAAGAGATGGCAAAACCTCAATGGGCCGAATGGCCTCCCTCTGTTGTACTATTCTAGGATTTGTTTCTGATGGGGTGGGATTCGTCTGTCCCCACATTTCTCTGTTAGATCATTAGCACATTGGGCAGTGCAGTCAGTCCAGGGCTCTAGATAATATTCCTGTGACAGAATCACAATGTCACTGTCCCCTCAGTAATCACAATCACCTTGCAGCACATTGTTATTCAATGTTACCTGTGCCTGTGAAAAGGGGCGTCTGAATGTGCATCTCAGTCCCAACCAGCCCATGTCCAACGCCTAGTCCTTGATAGTTTCCACAGTTTCCATTCTCTCTGGATTGCTGATTCTGTCAGTGCCCCTGAGTCCATGCCAGGTTGTCAGATATCCATTCAGTCCCACAATCGGCCCATTAACACTTCTGAGCCGGCTTTGATATTTGCATTCCCTGGGACTAACAGATTTGAATGTTGTGCCGTGTGTCACTGATAGGAAAATATCAACCTTTACAAAGCAGGAAGCTGTTGTGTTTGTCAAGGACTGAGAACAATAGACTCTTCACATCATAGGCACAGGTAAGATCAGCTGAAGGGCAAAGGTGCACAACTAACAACATAGTCAAACAAACTGAGGAGGGAGAGAGAGAGAGGGAGTGAGAGTTGGGAGTGTGTGTGTGCATGCATCCAGTCATGTATTATTGAACGTGTGATGAATGAAAGAGTCTAAAATACAAAGGGTTTGGAGGTAATGCCACAGTTGTAGGAGGCTCTGGTTAAACTATGTCCGGAATATTGCACTCAGTCTGGACACCTTACCTCAGCAAGCAGCTGTTGGCCACCGACCAGACACAGCTGAGATTCACCAGAATGATACTGGGGTTGACAGTGAATACATTCCATGATCAGTGAGAGATATCACTCTCTCTGTAACCTCCTCACGTCCAAACAACTCCACCTATCTCTGTAACCTCCTGCAGCTCCTACAGCCCTCCCTATCACAGCAATCTCCTCAAGGTAATACAGCCCTCCCTATCTCTGCTACCTCCGTAAGATAATGCAACCCTTCCGACATCTGTAACCTCCTCCAAACTCCGACAACCTTCCCTGTTTCTGTAACTTCCTCTAGCCCCGAAAACTCTCCCTATCTCCCTAAAATCACCTCCAGCCCCGACAACACTCCCTATCCCTGTAACCTCCTCCAGCCCACTGCAACCTTCCCTATTTCTGTAACTTCCTCTAGCCCCGACAACCATCCCGATCTCTGTAATGACCTCCAGCCCCGAAAACCAACGCTATGTCTGTAACCTCCCCCAGTCTACAACCGTCCCGATCTCTGTAACCTCGTCCATCCCGTACAACCCTCCCTATCTCTGTAACCTCCTCCAGCCTACAATGCTCCCTATCTCTGTAACCTCCACCATCCCCTACAACCCTCCCTATCTCTGTAGCTTCCTCCAGCCCGACAACCATCCCTATCTCTGTCACTTCCTTCAGCACCAACAACCATCCCTATCTCTGTAACCTCTTTCAGCCGCTACAACCCTCCCTATCTCTGTAGCTTCCTCCAGCCCGACAACCATCCCCATCTCTGTAGCCTCCTCCAGACCCTGCCACCCTCCCTAACACTGTAACCTCCTCCAGCCCCTACAACCCTCCCTATCTCTGTAGCTTCCTCCAGCCCGACAACTCTCCCTATCTCTGTAACTTCCTTCAGATCCAACAAGCCTCCCTATCTCTGTAACCTCCTTCGGCCCCTACAAGCCCCTTATCTCTGTAACAGCCTCCAGCCCCAACAACGTCCCTATCTCTGTAACCATCTCCAGCCCCTACAAACTTTCCTATCACTGTAACCTCCTCCAGCCCCAACTACCCTCCCTATCACTGTAATCTCCTCCAGCCCAACAAACCTCCCTATCTCTGTAACCTCCTCCAGCCCCTACAACCCTCCCTATCTCTGTAACTGCCTCCAGCCCCAACATCCCTCCCTATCTCTGTAACCTCCTCCAGCCCCTCAACCCTTCCTATCTGTGTAACCTCCTCCAGCCCGACAACCCTCCCTTTCTCTGTAACCTCCTCCAGCCCCAACATCCCTCCCTATCTCTGTAACCTCCTCCAGCCCCTACAACCCTTCCTATCTGTGTAACCTCCTCCTGCCCGACAACCCTCCCTTTCTCTGTAACCTCCTCCAGCCCCAAGAAGCCTCCCTCTCTCTGTAACCTCCTCCAGACCCCTACAACCCTTCCTATCTCTGTAACCTCCTCCCGCCTGTCAACCCTCCCTTTATCTATAACCTCCTCCAGCCCCAACATTCCTCCCTATCTCTGTAACCTCCTCCAGCCCCGACAACCCTTCGTATCTCTGTAACCTCCTCCGGGCAATGCGACAAATGCAACAAAAACCTCAGCACGAAAATCATTAACAAATTCAACAACAACCTCAGCAGGGGAAAACACCAACAATTTGAGAAGCAACGTTGGCAAAAAAAAAGCTCACCAACAAATACAACAACGTCAGGAGGAGAAAGAACATCAACAGAATTCAGCAAGTGCTTCAGGAGGAGAAAAGTAATAAATACAACTTCAGCAGGCGAAACACAGCAACAGATGCAACAACATGTCGAACCTGCAAAATCCTCCTTACCAACATTTAGGGGCTTGTGCCAAAGTTGGGAGAGCTGTCAAGCAACAGCCTGACATCGTCATACTCAGGGAATTATGCCTTACAGACAATGTCACACACCTCGTCATCCCCATCCCCGGGTATGTCCTGTCCCACAATCTTCAACTGCTTCATCAATGAACTCCCTTCAATCAAAAGATCAGAAGTGGGGATGTTCACTGATGATTGCACAATGTTCAGCATCATTCGTGACACCTCAGATTCTGATGCAGCCCGTGTTCAGATGTCGCAGGACCTGGACAACATCCACGTTTGAGCTGATAATTGGCAAGAAACATTCGTGTCACATAAGTGCCAGGCAATGACCATCTCAAATAAAAGAGAATCTAACCATCTCCCCTTGACATTCAATGGCATTAACATCGCTGAATCCCCCACTATCAACATCCTAAAGGGTTACCATTGACCAGAAACTGAACTGGGATAGCCATATAAATATTGTGGCTTCAAGAGCAGGACAGAGGCTGGAAATCCTGTGACAAGCAACTCACCTCCTGACTCCCCAAAGCCTGTCCACCATCTACAAGGTACAAGTCAGGAGTGTGATGGAATACTCTCCACTTGCCTGGATGGGTGCAGCTCCAACAAAACTCAAGAAGCTCGACACCATGCAGGACAAAGCAGTCCGCTTGATTGGCAAACCATCCACAAACTTTCACTCCCTCCACCCATCCACAACTTTCACTCCCTCCACCACCGATGCTCAGTGGCAGCAATGTGTACCATCTACAAGATGCACTGCAGCAATGCACCAAGGCTCCCTCGTCAGCACCTTCCAAACCCTCGACCTCTACCACCTAGAAGGACAAGGGCAGCAGATCCTTGGGAACACCATCACTTGCAGGTTCCCCTCCAAGTCACACACCATCCTGACTTGGAACTATATCGCCGTTCCTTCACTGTCGCTGGGTCAAAATCCCGGAATTCCCTTCCTAACAGCACTGTGGGTGTACTTACCCCACATGGACTGCAGCAGTTCAAGAAGGCAGCTCACCACCACCTTCTCAAGGGGCGAAAAGGATGGACAATAAATGCTGGCCTCCAGCAGCATCGCCCAAAATCTCAAGAATGAATTCAAAAAGAGAAAATAACCTCAGCAGGGAATATAAACGCAAAAAAATACAACAACAACCACAACATTAAAAAATGCAACAACAAGTTAAGCAGGGAAGGAAACAACAACCTCAACAAAAACCTCAGAAGGGAAAACACCAACCAACACAACAATTACCTCAGCAGGAGAACAACGCCAACAAATTCAACAACAGATCAGCAGGAGATTCAAACACCAACAAATTCAACAACCTCAGTCGGAGAAAAACACCAGCAAATACAGCAACAAATACACCAACAACTTCAGCAGCAGAATGATACCAACAAATTCAACAGCAACGAGTGGAAGCCAATGGTAGAGAAAGGGGCGTGTGTTTCCCATCAGGGAGGGAGGTGTTGTGCAAACTTGAATCACTTCCTTGAGTTTTCATGTGGCTGCACACAAGACTCAACTCTCTTCTTTCCACTGATTTCCCAATTGCAGGATCAGCTTCCAGTGGAAGATGTATCTGTTACTGAGTCTCATGGTCTTATTTCAAAGTAAGGGATCTTTCTCACCACCACCCCACACCCCCATTGTTTGTGCTAACAGCTCTCTTTCTTATTGTCTTTCTCTCTATCTTTCTCTCCTTCCTTCATTCCTCACATTCCAGATTGTCCCTGTTCACTGATCTTCTTCTCTCCCTGTCTCTTACCCCAGGCACGATCTCAGCGAGGGTCCGTCAGCTTCCACCGCCATCTCCAGACTTCCTAGGGAGGGAGTAGGACTGGAGTGTCGTGTGGAGGGTGAGGGTAACGGTTCCATGTTCTGGTACAGACAGGACAGGCGAAGGAGCCGCGGCTGATGTTTTACTCCTGGGATAATGGGGTTGTCTTCTGAGGAATGGTTGAACAGGTTGGGCCTGTACTCATTGGGATTCAGAAGAATGAGAGGTGATCTTATTGAAATATACAAAATACATAAAGGGATAGACAGGTTCGATGCAGGTAAGATGTCTCCTTTGGTTCGGGAGTCTAGAACCAGGGGACACAATTTCAAAATAAGGGGGAAGCCACTTAGGACGGAGATGAGGAGAAATGTCTTTCCTCAGAGGGTTGTGAATCTTTGGAATTCTCTACCCCAGAGGGCTGTGGAAGCTCAGTCATTGAGTATGTCTAAAGCAGAGATTGACAGATTTCTAAATACCAATGACATAAAGGGATATGAGGATAGTCTGGGGAAAAGGCATTGAAATGGATGATCAGCCATGATAGTATTGGATGGTGGAGCAGGCTCGATGGGCTGAATGGCCTACTCCTGTTCCTATGTTCCCAAGCTGCTGAAATACTTTCTCCAAAACTACCCCATCAGTTCCCCTTAATATCTCAACAACTTTGAACAAATCACCTTGATCCTCCTAACTTTCAGGGAATAAATCCCCAGTTTGTGTAATATCACCTCGTAATTTATCCCTTTGAGTCCAGTTATCATTCTGGTAAATCTACACTGCACTCAAATGGACATGGACCCCCCAAGTCTCTTTGGACCACCAGTGTTTCTTGTTTTTCAGCATTTGTAAAGTACTCTGCTCTAGTATTTTTTACCGACATTGAAATCTATCTACCACAGTTTTTCCCATTTATTTAAGATATTATTATCTCTTTGTAATTTGATGCTTCCAGCTACACTGCTTACAACGCTGCCTATTTTTTGTGTCATTGGTGTCATTCTACCCCATCATCTTAAATCGTTCATGAATGCAGCAAAATTGAGACACACACGGGCTTTGCACTAGTAGACAGGAGTGAATCATTCCATCCGAGAGGTTTTTTAATTCCAGATTGATGTTTCTTTTTGAAAAAACAGAATTCAAATTCACAACAGCCCAGTGTGGGATTTGAACTCCTGCTTTTTCAATCATCAGTTCAGGCCTTCAAATTAAAACACATAAAAAGCGATTCATTTTCCTACTGCTGTTGTCTGACTGTCTCAGGTTTTGTATATTGTTCCCTTCTCCTCTTCTTCCATGTGTCTGATTTCTTTGAAGTTTGTCAGACATTGGTAAACTACTTCATGTGGTGTTCTGTAAATACCTTCAATTCTGTGGATCTGCAAGGGAAACTATTCAAATTCTCACCTTATTGCATCAACCAAAACCTGCTGGTCCATTCAAACACCCCTATTTCCTGTCTCTGCAAAGATAGCTCAAACGTCCACAATGCAGGAATGTCTGAATGGAAACAGCTTTTGACACATTTCCCAACACGTTTGTTAACACTTTTCGGGATGAAGCTAGATTCAACTTACAGATTGCAAGCCCCAAATTGAATCTTTAAGATATAAAAAGTGACACAAGTGAAATCCCAGATCTCTTTGTCCCTGCACCCATTTTAACATGATACCATTTAGTTTATATCGCTTCTTCTCAGCCTTCCTTCCAAAATGCATCATTTTACATTTCTCAGCATTGAAGTTAACCTGCCATGAGTCTCACCATTTCACCAGACTGCCTCTATCCAACTGAAGTCTACTACTATTCCCTTCCCTGTTTGTTCCATTGCAGATGGCACAATGTTGAAGTTATGCCCTGTAAACCCAAGTCCAAGTCATTAATATATATCAAAACGATCAGTTGTCCTAATCCAAACCACTGGGGAATACCCCTGTACCACAATGTACACTGTATACAGTGAGTACAAAAGCAGGGAGGTTATGCTGAACATTTATAAAGCTCTGGTTAGGCCCCAATTGGAGAATTGTGTCCAGTTCTGGTCACCACACTTTAGGAAGGAGGGGATAGTCCTTGAGAGGTTGCAGAGGAGATTTAGCAGAATGGTTACTGGGATGAGGGATTTTAGCGACAAAGTTAGGTTGGAAAAGCTGGGTTTGGTCTCCATAGAGCAAAGGAGATTGTGGGAAGAGTGAATAGAAGTGCATAAGATTATTTCAGGGATAGATTCGGACCTCCAGTCTGAACCAACCATTCACCACTACTCTCTGTGTTCTGTCCCTTATCCAATGTTGTATACACTCTGTCCCTCTACAGAACACTCCAGAAGCTCGACACCATCCAGGACAAAGCAGCCCACTTGATTGGCACCCCATGCACCACTTCAAACATTGATCAGATCACCCCTTAACCTTCTAAATTGCAGGGATACAGAGTAAAGCTCCATCTACACTGTCCCATCAAATGCTGCCAAGCTATTCGTTAGCTATTAAGTCAATCTCTGCCTTCTCTGTTCTATCAAACACTCCCAGGGCAGGTACAGTGTGGGGTTAGATACAGAGTAAAGCTATATATGCCTCTCCTTCTCCTCCTCCATCCAGATGGAGAGAGTAACAGTGCGAAAGACAGGGATGGGTATAGAGATAGAAAAGAACAAAGAGAGAGGGAAGGATAGCACTGGGGAGAGAGTACCAGAGAGAAAGAGGAAGAGATTGGGAAGGACAGTGTCGGTCAGTGTTTCCGCAAAACTGTGTGCAGCATCGTTGAAGGTATGAAACGGCTAGAGATTGGGATTGAGAGGGTACAGAGGGAGATCGAGATAGAGAGAGAAGAGGAGAGAGATAAACATGGACAGATTAGCAGAGAGGGGAACTAGTGATTGAGTGAGTAAGAGAGAGGGGAAGACAGAGATGGAGAGAGATTACCAGTAAGAGTAGCTCTCCACTTCTCTCTCCATGCCTATCTCTCCCTTTCTCACTGTTACCCTCTCTCCATCTGTATTTATCCCTCTCTCCTGATGTTTCTCAGTCTAAGCCTATTTCTTGTACCTCTGTGTACACAGGATTACATCAAACTGTGATTATATTTGACATTTGCCCTTTCGATCTAACCTCACAACGTGACTGTCTCCAACATTATCTCTTTGTCTGTGAACCCCGGGGGGCCTTGAAGTGAATGTTCACTGATTCCTGAGGCTGACAGGACAGGTGGGTAAGCTGGTTAGGAAGGGATAAGGGAGGCTTTCATTTCCCGAGCAGCGGTAACAATCTCTCAGTGTCGATCCTATCCAGTCCCTTTAGAATCTGATATGTTTCAATAGGATCACCTCTCATTCTTCTAAACTCCAGAGAATACAGGTCCAATTTACTCAGCCTCTCATCAGAGGACAAAGGCAGAGAAACTAAACAAATACTTTGTGTCTGTCTACATGTTCTCAGTCATGCTCTGCCATCTTCCTCCAATCATTAAACACTGCAGTTTATGGATATTTCACTGTTTGCTGTAGAGCTGATGAATTTGTTTGATTGGCAGTGATAATATTTTTGGACCATTGTATCGAGTCCAATGGGTTGCAACCAGGATTACTGGGTGATTTCTCTCTGCAACTTTTAATCTTTAATAAAGCTTATCTGGGCCTTAACCTGCAATCTGTTTTTTATATGTCTGACTCCACTCATTCACCCGGGAATAAAGTTACTTTTGTCTGGTTGTGCACCCAATTAAATGACTGTTTAACACGGCGAGTCTTTCTATACTATGAACGTGTGCTGATCTCTCTCTCTCTCTCTCTCTCTCACACATACACACTATCTGCCTCTCTCTCTGCCCACATCTATCCTGGAATTCCCCTCTCTCTCTGACGGACACTCTATCGCTCATTCATTTTTCGCTCTTTCTGTACACCCTGTGTCTGCTCGTTTCCTCTGATTTCTCATTTTCCTTCCCACTCTCTCCCTCTCTTTCACTCTGTTACTCTTTCCTCACTTTTATCTCTCCATTTGTCTGTTTCCTCACTCTCAAACTCTACCAGTCCCTCACTCTCCACCTTCCTTTCTCTTTGATCGCTCTTTACATCTCACTATCACTCTCTCTCCATCTCTATCCAATTGAGGAAATTCTCCCTCCATTTCTCACCATCTCTTGCTCTCTCACTCTCTCCCCATCACCTATTTTCTCTCAGTCTCTCCATCTCTCTATTATTCTTTCAAGCTCATTTCTCTCTCTCTCTCCCCCATCACTCTCTCTTTTCTATTTCCCTCTCTGTCACTTGCTCTCTCAGTCTCTTGCTCTGTCTGTCCACGTTGGGTCCCTTTAAGAGTTTGGGACAGTTCTGGCGGTGCAGTTTGGTGCTGGCCCCTCCCCCCACATGCGTGCTCACATGTCGCAGAAACCGCGGTTGCGCGGAAGCTGGAGGCAGCTTTTGACCCCTTTGACCTCCAAACATGTGGGGCGCTGCAGCCAATCAGATACTATGTCCCCCCGTGAACGATTTCCTGTCCCTCCAACAGCTTGTGCCATTGCCCAATTTATCGGTGTGTTTTCCCCTTCTGCTGATGTTGAATTTGTTTGTGATTATCAGCTACTGAAGTTGTTGTATTTGTTAGATTTTTTTTGTCCTCACAAAGCTGTTCTTTTCCGGTTGAAATTGTTGAATTTGTTGGTATTTTATCCTGTTGAGGTTGTTTTTGTATTTGTTGGGGTGTTTCTCTGGCTGACGTCGTTGCTGTTGAATTTGTTTGTGTTTTTCTGCCGAAATTACTTTTGAATTTGTTGGTGCTTTTCGCTTGCTGAACTTGTTGTTGAAGTTAACTGTTTTTGCTTCTGCCAAGGGTGGTGTTGTATCTGTTGGTGTTTTTCTCTTGAAGTTGTTGCTGTATCTGTCGGTGTTTTTCACTCGATGTTGCTCGATTTCTTGGTGCTTTTCTCCACCTGCAGTTGTTTTTGAATTTGCTGTGTTTCTCCTGCTGACCGTGTTTTGGAACTTGTCGGTGTTTTTCTCCTCTTGAAATTGATGCTGCAGTTGTTGGTGTTTCTGCCCTGTTGAGGAGGTTTTTGTATTTGTTGGTGTTTTTCTCCTGTTGAGATTGTTGTTGAGTTTGTTGGTTTCTCTGCTGCTGAGGTTGTTGTTCTTTGTTGTTGTTTCCCTCCTGTTGAGGTTGTTGTAGAATTTGTTGGTGCTCGTTCTCTGTTCAAGTTGTTGTTGCATTTGTTAGTGTTTCTCTCCTGGTGAGGTTGTTGTTGAATTTGTTGGTGCTCTTTCCCTGTTCAAGATGCTGTTGAATTTCTTGGTGTTTCTCTCCTGTTGAGGTTGTTGTTGAATTTGTTGCTGCTCGTTCCCTGTTCGACTTGTTGTGGCATTTGTTTATTTCCCTCCTGAAGTTATTGCTGTATTTGTTCGTGTATTTTTGCTCCTGAAGTTATTGTATTTGTTGTTCTTTTTCCCCCTCCTGAAATTACTGTTGAATTCCCCTGTTCCTCCTAAACATGTTACACTCACCACCCCTCATGACTCAGCTTACACTAAAACTGTATCTCTGAGTGAAATCTCTCGAATGTACATGTAATAATTGCTTCCAGCATCTCCCTGGAAGCCTGTTCCATGGAGTGACCTCCCGCTCGCTGAAATAACCTTTCTGCAGATTTGTTTCCAGGTCAAATAATTAAAATGAAGTAACTACTACAACAAAGAATATTGTCCTTTTTCCATCAAGGAGGCTGGAATAGAAAGCGCTGGATGTTGTGTTACTGTTGTATGAAGCTCTGATTCGACCCCATCTGGAGGAATTCTGTTCAGTTCTGTGCACCTGCACCGCAGCTCAGGAAGGATATCTCAGCCTTGGAGGCAGTGACATCGGGTTTAAAAGGGTTAAATTAGCTTCACAGTTTGTATGGTCATGTGTCATATTCCCTTGAGTATAGGAATTTAAAGGGTGATGTCATTGAGGTAGTCGTTTGGAAGTACAGAACTTGAGTATTGCCGAAAATAGCGACATGTTGTCAAAGCTCTTCATCTTGCACTCACCAGGACAATCCGCAAGAATGCCAATTTTAAATTTTTTGTCAGTGTAATTCTTAGCATATGATTATTTAGCAAATGTTGTCCATTTGCAGAATCACATCTCATGTTGGAAACTGTGTATTTAGTTTTGCAAGCATGGGCTGGTGAGATACGGCCCGTACCTTGCCTGTTGCAAACAGTGGAAGGGATATGTGGGGATTATCCTATAAGCAGAGGTTGAGAAGTCTGCTCTGTGTATGAACAGTGAGGGGGTTCAGTGACAGAGCCATTCCTGATATCAGCAATTAACTCAACAGGAGTTGAACTGATATCATTGCGTGTTTGTTGGCCCCTCGAGCCTGCTCAGCCATTCTATAAGATCATGGCTGATCTGATTGTAGCTTTAACTCCACTTTCCTGTCTTCCCCCTATAACCCTGACTCCCTTGTAGATCAAAAATCTGTCCAACTCAAGCTTGAATATATTCAATGGCCCAGCCTCCGATGCTCTCCGGGGAACCGAGTTCCACAGACTCAACCTTTGAGTTGAGTCGATTTGGCCAAACTCTTCAACCTTTCCTCATAACAATCATAGAATTGTGATAATGCAGAAGGAGGCCATTCAGCCCATCATGTCCACTAGCTCTCTGAAAGAGCAACTTCTTCAGGTCCATTCCCCCGGCTTCCTCCTTTCACCATGCACATTCTTCCTTTTCATATAACTGTCTAATTCCCTTTTGAATGCTTCAATTGAACCTGCCTCCACCACGTTCTCAGGTAGCGCATTCCAGACTCGCTGTGTGAAAAGTCTTTCCTCATGTCACTTTTGCTTCTCTTACCAAATATTGTAAATCTGTGTCCTCTCGTTTAATATTTATTAGAGATACAGCATTGAAACAGACCCTTCGGCCCACCCAGTCATGCCGAACTTCTTCTTTGGCCTCCTTGTCTCGAAGACAATGGGTAAGCGCCTGAAGGTGGTCAGTGGTTTGTGGAACAGCGCCTGGAGTGGCTATAAAGGCCAATTCTAGAGTAACAGACTCTTCCACAGGTGCTACATATAAAATTGGTTGTCGGGGCTGTTACACAGTTGGCTCTCTCCTTGCGCTTCTGTCTTTTTTCCTGCCAACTGCTAAGTCTCTCCAACTCGCCACTCTTCAGAACCACCTTCATGGTTGTCTGCCAGCTCTGGCGATCGCTGGCAACTGACTCCCACGACTTGTGATCAATGTCACAGGACTTCATGTCGCATTTGCAGACGTCTTTAAAGTGGAGACATGGACATCTGGTGGGTCTGATACCAGTGACGAGCTCGCTGTACAATGTGTCCTTGGGGATCCTGCCATCTTCCATGCGGCTCACATGGCCAAGCCATCTGATGCTCCGCTGGCTTATATGCTGGGGATGTTGGTCGTCTCGAGAACGTCTGTGTTGGAGATACGGTCCTGATGCCAAGCATTCTCCGGAGGCAGTGAAGATGGAATGAATTGAGGCGTCGCTCTTGGCTGACATACGTTGTCCAGGCCTTGCTGCCATGCAGGAAGGTACTGAGGACACAGGCATGATACACTTGGACTTTTGTGTTCTGTGTCAGTGCGCCATTTTCCCACACCCTCTTGGCCAGTCTGAGCACAGCAGCGGAAGCCTTTCCCATGCGCTTGTTGATTTCTGCATCGAGAGACAGGCTACTGGTCATAGTTGAGCCTAGGTCGGTGAACTCTTGAAGCACTTCCAAAGCGTGGTCGCCGATATTGATGGATGGAACATTTCTGACATCCTGTCCCATGATGCTCGTTTTCTTGAGGATGATGGTGAGGTCAAATTCGTTGCAGGCAGCCGCAATCCTGTCGATGTGTCTCTGCAGACACTCTTCAGTGTGAGATGTTAATGCAGCATCGTCAGCAAAGAGGAGTTCCCTGATGAGGACTTTCCGTACTTTGGTCTTCGGTCTTAGACGGACAAGGTTGAACAACCTGCCCCCTGATCTTGTGTGGAGGAAAGTTCCTTCTTCTGAAGACTTGAACGCATGTGTGAGCAGCAGGGAGAAGAAGATCCCAAACAGTGTAGGTGCGAGAACACAGCTCTGTTTCACGCCACTCAGGATAGGAAAGGGGTCTGATGAGGCACCGCTGTGCTGAATTGTGCCTTTCATATTGTCATGGAATGAGGTGATGATACTTAGTAGCTTTGGTGGACATCCAATCTTTTCTAGTAGTCTGAAGAGACCACGTCTGCTGACGAGGTCAAAGGCTTTGGTGAGATCAATGAAAGAAATGTAGAGGGGCATCTGTTGTTCACAGCATTTCTCCTGTAGCTGGCGAAGGGAGAACAGCATGTCAATAGTAGATCTCTCTGCTCGAAAGCCTCACTGTGCCTCAGGGTAGACATGCTCAGCCAGCTTCTGGAGCATGTTTAATTCGACTCGAGCGAAGACTTTCCCTGCTATGCTGAGCAGAGAGATTCCACGGTAGTTGTTGCAGTCACCGTGGTCACCCTTGTTCATATAGAGGGTGATGATATTGGCATCGCGCATGTCCTGTGGTACTGCTCCCTCGTCCCAGCACAGGCAAAGCACTTCGTTCAGTGCTGACAGTATAGCAGGCTTGGCACTCTTGACTATTTCAGGGGTAATGCTATCCTTTCCCAGGGGCTTTTCCACTGGCTAGAGAATCAATGGCATCACCAAGTTCCGATTTTGTTAGCTGTACGTCCAGCTCATCCATGACTGGCAGAGACTGGGCTGCATTGAGGGTGGTATCAGTGACAACATTTTCCCTGGAGTACAGTTCTAGGTAGTGTTCCACCCAGCGGTCCATTTGCTTGCGTTGGTCAGTAATTGTGTCCCCTGATTCAGATTTGAGAGGGGCGATCTTCTTGATGGTTGGCCCAAAAGTTCTCTTCATGCCATCATACATTCCTCTGATATTTCCAGTGTCGGAGGCCAGCTGAATATGACTGCATAGATGTTGTCAGTAGTCATTTGCGCAGCGCTTCTGGCTGCTTTAAGTGCTGCGGATGTTAACTCGCTGGGGACTTTCTTGGAGTTCAGCAGTGTAATGCGCTTAGTGGCTATGACAGGTTCCAGCTCTTCAATGTGAGATTGAAACCAGCCTGCATTCCGCTTCACACATTTGCCATAGGTGGTCATTGCTGAGTCATAGATGGCGTCTCTGATGTGGACCCTTTTGGTCTCTGCATCCCCTGTGGGAGTGTTTTGAAGGGCTTTTTCAAGTGAATTTAGAAACTTATGTAACCGCTGTGGATGAGAAATTCTGCCAGTGTGATGCGTGGGCAGCCCTTCTGCTTGGTGTGATGCAGCTTCTTTGGTTTGAGTCCAACCTTGCTGCACACCAGGGGCTGGTCGGTGTCGCAGTCCATGACAACCACCCATTAAGACTAACCCTGCATACTCCCTATCACCGACCTACACTCGGGGCAATTTCCAATGGCCAATTTACCTATCAACCTGCAAGTCATTGCTGTGGGAGGAAAACAGAGCAGCCAGCAGAAACCCACACGGTCACAGGGAGAACTTGCAAACTCCGCACAGGCAGTACCCAGAATCGAACCCGGGTCGCTGGAGCTGTGAGGCTGCAGTGCTAACCACTGCATCACTGTGCGCCCTGGTCTTGATCCTTTCACGAGTGGGAACAGTTTCTCTCTATCTACTCTGTCCAGACCCCTCATGATTTTGAATATCTCTCTCAAATCACCTCTCTGCCTTCTCTTCTCCAAGGAAAACAGCCCTAACTTCTCGAATCTATCTTCATAACTGAAATTCCTCATCCCTGGAACCATTCTTGTGAATCTCGTCTGTACTCTCTCCAATGCCCTCACATCTTTTCTCAAGTGCAGCACCCAAAACTGGAGGCAATACTCCAGCTGAGGACGAACTAGTGCCTTGCACAAGTTCAAAATAACTTCGTTGCTCTTATAATCTGTGCCACTATTAATAAAGCCCAGGATACTGTATACTTTATGAACCACTCTCTCAACCTGTCCTGCCACCTTCAATGACTTATGCACAAATGCATCCAGGTCTTTCTGCTCCTGCACCCTCTTTAGAATCGTAACCTCTATTCTATATTGTCTCTCCATGGTCTTCCTCCCAAAATTAATCACTTCACATTTCCTCACATTGAACCTCATCTGTCACTTGTCCGCCCATTCCACCAATTTGTCTCTGTCCTTTTGAAGTTTTACGCTATCCACCTCACACTTCACAATGCTTCCAGGTTTCGTATCATTTGCAAATTTTGAAGTTGTGCCCTGTACACCGAGGTCTAGGACATTAATATATATCAGGAAATGCCAGGGTCCCACCACTGATCCCTGGGGAACTCCACCACAAACCTTCTTCCAGCCCGAAAACATCCATTAATCACTATTCTCAGTTTTTTTGTCACTCAGCCAGTTTTATATGCATGTTGTTACCATCCCTTTTATTCAATGAACTACATGTTTGCTCACAAGTCTGTTGTGTGGAACTGTATCAAATGGCTTTTGAAGGGCCAGGTTCATCACGTCAACAGCAAGCTCGAATGGGCCGAATGGTCCACTCCTGTTGCCAGGATTTCTCATTTTCCTCTGTGAGTCCTCAAGTGAGCTGGATTATCCAGGGTGGAAGCACAGACCAGAATAGAATGGAGCAGCATGAGGTTTGGGGAATGCTGGGCAGACCCACTACGTACAGTCACATCCCTTCTGATCCCAGCCCTCAGCAATCATTTAACAGTGCGTGTTCCCTCCCAGAACAAGAAAACATTGGATTTCCATGATCAGATGGGAAAGTCATTCCAGCAACATCAATAATCTTCTTGAGACGGTCAGGTTTAGCGTTCATAGATATATTGAGCAGACAGAGAATGCAATAAAACTTTAAACACACAGTTTACAATCAGATTTACAATCACACTGGGTGGTCAGGGAGTCAAACACGTTAAAAGCCCTTTCCAAGCTGCAGCTCTCCTTGTCTGAATGTCCATCAATGGAAGATACGCAGCCATGTTCACTTATTGCAGACGTTTTACATCGTTACACTAGAGAGTTGTGACCAATGAGTCATTTCACAACAGTTCAACTGACTGATCTGGATGTTAATATTGGGAAATTGGAGAGTAGCTGGGAGTCACTGAATGACAATCATTTCAGGGGGATGGGTGAACAAGGTTCTGAGTGAGTTAAGACACAGCAAATGATTGCATGAGTATAAGATCAGGAAGTGTGAAAGATGTGAGCTTGGCCAGGAGAGCATTGGAATAGTCCAGGCTCGAGGTAACAGAGACACGGATTAGGGTTTCAGCAGCAGATGAGCTGAGGCAGGGTCGGAGTCGAGAGATGGTATGGAGGTGGAAATGGACAGTCTTGGTGATGGTGTGGATATGTGGTCGAAAACTCATCTCGGGGTCAAACACAACAACAAAGGCTG
Organism: Heterodontus francisci; assembly: GCF_036365525.1. Taxonomy (NCBI): domain Eukaryota; kingdom Metazoa; phylum Chordata; class Chondrichthyes; order Heterodontiformes; family Heterodontidae; genus Heterodontus; species Heterodontus francisci. Next base: position 1,798,074 of record NW_027140807.1, on the reverse strand, counting down.
AAAACTGTCTTGATCAGTTTCAGACAGGTACCAGAGATGGTGTCGGTGGTCCAAGAATGACATTTGTGTCGGGGACCACAGACAATGGCTTCAGTCTTCCCAATATTTAGGAGGAGAAAATAGCTGCTCATCCAGTATTGGATGTTAGACAAGCAGTGTGGCAGAGCAGAGACAATGGAAGCATTCACAGAGGTGTTATTGAGATGGAGTGTTGTCAGCATTAGGTTCCTGAGCTCAGTACAACTCCCTTCCTTTGTTATTAAACATTTGACATATGCCACACATAAATGCTTTGTACTCAATGAAAGCTTTCCTTTTCAATATATTTTGATTCTGCAAAGTTCAGCATCAACCGATCCCCCATTCTGCATGAACCCTCAATTTAAAAGATGTTATCTACCCTGAGGTTCTCCTTGCCCCTATTCTCAGTGCTGACAGCTCCATGAAGCTTAGGGACCTCTACTCAATGGTAGATCTTTAAAGAAACTCCCTCATTAAACCTGAGATCACTTCATCCTGAAAGTGGCCAGAGCTGTCAGGTTAGTCTGGGTTCAGCTGACCAGTGGTCACTGTATACAAATGGGATCGTACTTCTCTATTTAACAAAGCAATAGCTTAAAGCTCCCACACCCCTGCAGTATAAAGACACACCAATTACAGTATAACATTAGCATACTTCTAGTCGGAGATTAACCCTTTGCTGACAATTTCCTTGAGTTAAACAAGGTGAAGATAAGATGGTGCAGTGATTGAGTGAGGATGTAAAACACACAGAGACTGGAGCACACGTGTCGGGTACTTGTTGACATGTCCAAACTCCTTCACACTCCCACAGGCTCACTAGCCGAGCACTGAACGTCTTCTGGATCCAATTCGAGCTTCGTGTGTGGACACTGATCCTGGAAGATGTGCTTCATCTGCATCGCAGAGAGGAGAAACGATGATTATTACTGCAAGGGGAGGAGTGAATAGAAAGAGACAGAGAGGATACAGACAGAGACCGGGAGAGAGGGTGGGGGCAAGACAGTGAGATACAGGGAGAGGCAAAGATACTCAGATAGAGGGAGAGATGGAGAGGGAGGGTGGGAGAGCTACAGGGATTGAGACAGAGGTAGAGAAACAGAGGGTGTGAGAGCGAGAGGTCGTCAGAGATGCAGTGAGGGACAGACAGAGACAGAAAGCAAGACACAGAAAGAGAAATACAGATTGGTTGAGCGAGGCAGAGAAAGAGACAGAGATAGAAAGGACATAAAGAGAGAATGGGGAGAGTGAGAGGGAAGATCAGAGAGAGGTTACCGTTAAACGAATAGGCCATTCATCCCCTCGAGTATGTTACACAGGAGCAGGAAGAGGCCATTCAGACCCCTCCCACCCTCTCGAGCCTTTCACACAGGCTCAGGAGGAAGCCCCTCACAAGCCTGATCTGGGGGACGAGAAGATAAGCAGAGGGGGAATTAGAGCTGTTGAAATAATTATCAGGAGTTCCCATTCAGTGAATACAGACAGTGAGAGGGAGGATCTGTTGTCTCCCGTGTTTCTCCTCAGTACAGTTCAGTCTCTCACCCTCTCCACAACGATTCTCTTTGCAGTTTCTTCATCCAGATCAGTCATTGAAGTGATCTTGACATTAATCCTCGTGTATTTACTATCTAAACACAACAGTCACAACATCAACAGGTTGAACACACCCAGAGTTTAGCACAGGGAACGGGACGTATTTCGAATGAACTCTCCTCTCTAATTTAAACTCTCTTTCCTCCAGTTTGTCATCCACTCGTTTGTTCATCTGTCTCTGTTATTCTCTCTATCTCAACTCGTCTTGTCTATAATCTGACCTCTCTGTGTTATCATCCTCTATCCTGCACTCTCTTCTCTGTTGCCTCCTTGTTCCATCTCCCCAGATCATTTGCATTCCGTGTTTACTCCGGTCTCACTGCCCTTTTCTCTGTCTCTGTCTATCACTCTCACTCTCTCTCTCTCTGATGCTCTCTGTCCCTCTGACAAAGACAAAGACAGAGAGACAGACAAAGAGCATCTGTGAGAGAGACAGAGAGAGAGAAAGTGAGAGTCAGAGAGACAGACAGGGAGACAGAACATCAGAGAGAGTGGGAGACAGAGTGAGGCGAAAAAGGGAGCTGGAGAAACTGAGACCCACATCGGAGAGAGGCGGTTACAGAAATTAAATATATTTATATATGCGTGTGAAAGGCAGATAAAGGAGAAACAGAGAGACAGAGATAAAACTGAGAGTTACAGAGAGAGGGATGTGAGATAGAAGCTCAAAGATATTTCTGAAGGAATTTCTGAACGTTTACGTTTCTTTGTTTCCCAATGTATCCAGTCATACTGAACACAAGCGACTGCAACTCTTGTCTGACAGCACAGACAAGACAGAGAGAGAGACAGAGAGAGAGTGAGAACGATGGGTTTCCCTACACAGAACGATCACACAGCTGTTTGGAGGCCCTCGGTCCTGATATATTTGTGCCAGACTGAGACAGGAGGAGGGATTTAATATTTCTGAAATGTGGAGAATCTGAAATGTTCCCACCATCATCAGAAACAGGCTGGGAGTCGGGAGGTTCCTCGGGAGTAGACGGAATCCCCGAGTCTGAGAGGATCAAATAAAGACAAGAGGAATTTCACTGGGATTCAGAACGCTGGATGAGTGGACAGAAGTGTTTTAACACAGAACCTCCTCTCGTTTGTAATCTAACTCCCTCGCCACACTGAATCAATGTATACCAGCCTTTACTGAGGGGAGACACAAGATATCATCGGCTGCAGAATCAGTTACTACTCCGACAAGGAAAGAAAACTAACAGAGAAAACTCAGGAGATTATCAAAGTGATCAGTGAAACGACAGGGGGAAAGTGGAGTCAGAGAACAACAGAGAGCAGGAGTGAGAGAAAAGGAGGGAAGGCGACAGGAGTGAGACAGAAAAGAGTAAGGGAGATCTGGAATGAGTGAGAACAATAGAGAGAAAAGAAAACAGCACTGTAATGTTCCCCTTAATCAATACTGATACCCCTTCTCCTTTCCTTCCTCCCCTCTCTTTCCTGAACACCTTGTCGTCAGGAATATTCACTACCCAGTCCTGGCCATCTTCGAGCCAGGACCCTGTAATTGCCACAACATCATATTTCCACGTGGCTATCTGTGCCTGAAGCTCAACAACCTTATTTACCACTCTCCGTGCATCCATATACACACACATTAAACTGAATTGACAGCTTATCTCCTTTCCTCTTCCACTGCCCCCGTCTAATACGATACTCTTATCGACTCCAGTGTTATCTGTCCCTCCTAATTCTCTGTGCATCTGTGCTTTGCTCTCTAATATTGCTCAGACCACTGTTTTTCCTGATGTATATTAATGACATAGACTGGGACGTACAGGGCACACTTTCAAAATCTGCAGATGACAAAAAACCTGGAAGTATTGTGAACTGTGAGGAGGACAGTGATAGACGTCAGGAGGTCATAGACAGGCTGGTGGGATGGGCAGACACTGGCAAATGAAATTTATCACAGAGAATTGTGAAGTGATTCATTTTGGTCGGACGAACGAGAGGCAATATAAAATAAAGGCTACAATTCTAAAGGAGGTGCAGGGGCAGAGGGACCTGGGGGGACATGTGCACAAATCATTGAAGGTGGCAAGACAGGTCGAGAGAGCGGTCAATACTTAGGAAGGATGTTAAGGTATTTGAGAGGGTGCAGAGAAGATTTACCAGAATGGTTCCCGGGATGAGGGACGTCAGTGACATGAATAGATCGGAGAAGCTGGGGCTGTTCTCCGTGGAGAAGAGAAGATTAAGAGGAGATTTGAGCAAGATGTTCATAATCAAGAGGGAACTGGACAGAGTAGTCAGGGAAAAACTGTTCCTCTTGGTGGGAGGATCCAGAACTAGAGAGCAACGGTTTTAGGTGAGTGGTAAAAGTCACAACAGAGACAGGGAAACCTTTTCACACAGCGAGTGGTTAGGATCTGAAATGCACTGCATGAGAGTGTGCTGGAGGCAGGTTTAATTGAGGCTTTCAAAAGGGAATTGGATAATTGTCCTGGCAGAAAAAATCTGCAGGGCGACAGGAAAATGGCAGGAGTGGGAGTAGGTGAGTTGCACTGCCAGAGAGCTGGCACAGTGAAGATGGGCTGAATAGAAACTTTCTGTGCCGTAACCAGTCTTTGATTCCATGATTCTGCGATGATAACCCCACAAAGCAGATACCTTAGCTTCTAGAGCCCGGTGGGTAGTGGATGAAACCTCAGTAGATTCTCTAGTCGATTGTTCCTCGGATTCCTGAGTTTGAGCATCATGCTGCCCTCAGTCTCTATCACAGTCCCCTCAGTCACTGCATTACACTCACCTCAGTCACTTTATCACATTCCCCTCAGTCACTGCATCACACTCCCCTCAGTCACTGTATCACACTCCCCTCAGTCGCTGTATCCCTCTCCCGTCAGTCGCTGTATCACACTCTCCTCAGTCGCTGCATCGCACTCCCTTCAGCTCACTGTATCACAATCCCCTCAGTCACTGCATTATATTCCCTTCAGTCACTGCATTCCACTCCCCTCAGACAGTGTATCACACTCTACTCAGTCACTGTATCACACTCCCCCAGTCACTGTATCACACACCCTTCAGTTCACCGTATCCCACTCCCCTCAGACAGTGTCTCACACTCCCCTCAGACAGTGTATCACACTCCCCTCAGTCACTGTATCCCACTCCCCTCAGACAGTGTCTCACACTCCCCTCAGACACTGTATCGCAGTCCCCTCAGTCACTGTATCACACTCCCTTCAGTCACTGTATCCCACTCCCCTCAGTCAGTGTATCACACTCCCCTCAGACACTGTATCGCACTCCCCTCACTCACTATATCACACTACCCTCAGTCGCTGCATCCCACTCCCCTCACTGTCTGTATCCTACTCCCCTCAGTCACTGCATCCCACACCCCTCAGTCACTGTATCACACTCCCTTCAGTCACTGTATCCCACTCCCCTCAGTCAGTGTATCACACTCCCCTCCGTAACTGTATCACACTCCCCTCAGTCACTGTATCACACTCCCTGAGTGACTGTATCACACACCCCTCAGTCACTGTATCATGCTCCCCTCAGTCACTGCATCACACTCCCGTCACACACTGCATCACACTCCTTTCTGTCACTGTATCACACTTCCTCTGTCATTGTATCACACTACCCTCAGTCACTGTATCACATCCCCCTCAGACTCTGTATCACACTACGCTCAGTCACTGTATCACACTCCCCTCAGTGACTGTATCATACTACCCTCAGTCACTGTATCACACTCCCCTCAGTGACTGTATCATACTAACCCCAGACACTGTATCACACTCCCCTCAGTGACTGTATCATACTACCCTCAGTCACTGTATCACACTCCCTTCAGTCACTGTGTCCCACTCACCTCAGTCAGTGTATCACTCTCCCCTCCGTAACTGTATCACACTCCCCTCAGTCACTGTATCACACTCCCTGAGTCACTGTATCACACTACCCTCTGTCACTGTATCACATCCCCCTCAGACACTGCATCACACTACCCTCAGTCGCTGCATCACACTCCCCTCAGTGACTGCATCATACTACCCTCAGACACTGTATCACACTCCCCTCAGTCACTGTATCACACTCCCTGAGTGACTGTATCACACACCCCTCAGTGACTGCATCATACTACCCTCAGACACTGTATCACACTCCCCTCAGTCACTGTATCACACTCCCTGAGTGAATGTATCACACACCCCTCAGTCACTGTCTCATACTACCCTCAGTCGCTGTTTCCCACTCCCCTCAGTCACCTCATCCCACTCCCCTCAGTCTCTACATCCCACTCCCCTCACTCACTACTTCCCACTCCCTTCACTCACTACATGCCACTCCCCTAATCACTTCTTCCCACTGCCCTCAATCATTACTTCCCAGTCCCCTTAGTCAATGCATCGCACTCCCCTCAGTCACTTAAACCCACTCCCCTTAATTACATCATCCCACTCCCCTCAGTCACTGCATCCCACTCCCCTCAGTCACTGCATCCCACTCCCCTCAGTCACTACATCCCACTCCCCTCAGTCTCTACATCCCACTCCCCTCAGTCACTGCATCCCACTACCCTCAGTCACCCCATCCCACTCCCCTCAGTCACCACATTCAACTCCCCTCAGTCTCTACATCCCACTCCCCTAGGTCTCTACATCCCACACCCCTCAGTCACTGCATCCCACTTCCCTCAGTCACTACATCCCACTCCACTCAGTCCATGCATCGCACTGCCCATGTCACGACATCCCACACCACTCAATTACATCATCCCACTCCCCTCAATCACTGCATCCCACTCCCCTCAATTACATCATGCCACTCCCCTCAGTCCCTCCATCCCATTCCTCTCAGTCACAGCATCCCACTCTCCTCAGTCACCACATCCCACTCCCCTCAGTCACCCCATCCCACTCCCCTCAGTCACTGCAACCCACACCCCTCAGCCACTGCATCCTACTCCTCTCAGTCACTGCATCCCACCCCCCTCAATCAGTGCATCCCACTCCTCTCAGTTACTGCAACCCGCTCCCCTCAGCCACAGCATCCCACTCCTCTCAGTCACTGCATCCCACTCCCCTCAATCGGTGCATCCCACACCCCTCAATCAGTGCATTCCACTCCACTCAGTCTCTACATCCCACTTCCCTCAATTACTGCATCCCACTCCGCTCAATTACATCATCCCACTCCCCTCAGTCACTGCATCCCACTCCCCTCAATCACCACATCCCACTCCCCTCAGTCACCACATCCCACTCCCCTCAGTCACCCCATCCCACTCCCCTCAGCCACTGCATCCCACTCCTCTCAGTCACTGCATCCCACTCCCCTCAATCAGTGCATCCCACTCCCCTCAGTCACTGCATCCCACTCCCCTCAGTCACTGCATCCCACACCCCTCAATCAGTGCATTCCACTCCCCAGTCACTGCATCCCAATCCCCTCAGCCTCTGCATCCCACTCCCTTCCGTCACTACATCCCACTCCCCTCAATTACTGCATCCCACTGCCCTCAGTCCACTGCATCCCATTCCCCTCCGTCACTGCATCCCACTCCCCTCAGTCAGTGCATCCCACTCCTCTCAGTCACTACATCCCACTCCCCTCAGTCACTACATCCCACTCCCCTCAGTCTATGTATTCCACTCCCCTCAATTACATCATCCCACTCTCCTTAGTCACTCCATCCCAGTCCCCTCAGTCACCACATCCCTCTCCCCTCAGTCACCCCATCCCACTCACCTCAGTCACTCCATCCCACTTCCCTCAGTCACCCCATCCCACTCCCCTCAGTCACTCCATCCAACTTCCCTCATTCACTCCCTTCCACTTCCCGCAGTCACTCCATCCCACTTCCCTCAGTAAGAGACTGGATGATCTCGAGGACTGATCTTCTATGGTGCAACATTGGGTGTGGAATCTGTTTCGAATGCACCCCACAAGGGGGATACCTGATGTTCCAGACACCGCTGGGGTAGACGATGATCCCCTAGTGGATTCTCGAGTTGTTTGTTCCTCGGGTTCCTCAGTTGCGACAGTCTCTGGATCTGTAATAAAGGAAGAGGGCAGAGTGGAGAAAACCCGAAGAGCTCGTTTATTTAGTTCTGTAGTCCAGACAGTGTCAGATTTTCATCTTTATCAAACCCTCGAAGATCCTATCCAACTCCTCGTGAACATTGCTTCCTGGAGAGGGAGTGTGAGGTGCCCAGCACTGCAGTGGGGACCTGACGTGAGCCATGAACACTGCAGGGATCAGAGTGCCTGATAGACAGAGACAGCAGAGTCTGGTTCAGTTCCCTAGAGTTTCAGTGAAGTACACTTTGTGTTTCAGATCCTTTATTCACTGTGTCCCTGACAATAAGGAGGGGTGTGAGTAAACCGTCTCATTTCTGTGGGTGACACGGGACATCCCAGAATCACCCTCTGGATGATATAGAAGCATCAATGTACCTGTACAATACGCAGCGCAATAAAACAAGGACTTCAACTCATAAACGAAGTAACTGCTGCAGTTTTTGATCTTTATCTCATGGACCTTGTCGCAGTGTTTTCTACCCCAGGATAAACAAACTGTCCGTGTTACTTCCCCCTGTCCCACGCTGGGATGGGAACCTGAAATGAGAGTTTATAAATATTGAAGACTGTAACCCATGTGAACAGTGCTGGACCGTGAATGTTAATCTGATATTCTCAAGGCTGAAATTACCATTTAACCAGCCTGTAACATGTGTGGAGCAGTGAAAATCTGGGACAGCAGTCTCCGGAATCTTCCATCCACCAGAACTGAAACAAAAATCACAGAGTCAGTCCCTGAACTGATGGCAAATATTAACTGTTAGAGAGACTGGTACCAGCAGATAGTACCAGAAACTGGGGGAAATCCCTTACTCTGCCCATATTGACTAGATTACCCTGAAATTGTTCCTTTACATTACCTTTTAAATCTGTACCATCCTTGAGCAAGATTATCATCACACTTCTCCTGACCGGAGCACCCAGTGACATCACAATCGCTGCTCCTCCAGGGCTGGTCCAGGACTGTGTGATTTACACACGGGTCAGTGAGTGCAGAGTCTGTGACTGAGTGACAGAAAGATGTTTAATGTTAATATGTGACCTTACATCAGAACTGGGAAAAGTTCAAGTGACAAGTGAAACCGGGGAGGATGTGATGATAAATGGAAGGGATCACACTCCCCTCAGTTACCGTATCACACTCTCCTCAGTCACTGTATCCCACTCCCCACAGTCACTGTATCCCAATCCCCACAGTCACTGAATCACACTCCCCTGAGTCACTGCATGCCACTCCCCTCAGTCACTACACCCACTTCCCTCAATTACAGCATCCCACTCCCCTCACTCACTGCACCCACTCCCCTCAGTCAGTGCACCCACTCCCATCAGTCGCTACATCCCACTCCCCACAGTCACTACATCCCACTCCCCTCAGTCACTACATCTCACTGCCCTCAGTCACTGCATCCCTCTCCCCTTAGTCGCTGCATCCCACTCCCCTCAATTACTGCATCCCACTCCCCTCAATCACTGCATCCCACTTCTCTATGTCACTGTACCCACTCCACCGAATCACTCTATACCATTCCCTTCAGTCACTGCACCTCACTCCCCGCTTCTCTACATCCTACTCCCCTCAGTTACCACATCACACTCAGTAGTCACTACATCCCACTTCCCTCAATTACAGCATCCCACTCCCCTTAGTCACTACATCCCACTCCCGTCAGTCACAGTATCCCACTCCCCTCAGTCTCTGTATCCCACTCCCCTCAGTCGCTACTTCCCACACCCCTGTCACTACACCCCACTCTCCTCAGTCACTACACCCCACTCTCCTCAGTCACTACACCCCACTCCCCTCAGTCACTACATCCCACTCCCCTCAGTCGCTACTTCCCACACCCCTGTCAATACACCCCACTCTCTTCAGTCACTACATCCCACTCCCCTCAGTCACTACATCCCACTCCCCACATTCACTGTATCCTACTCCACCTAGTCACCGCATCTCATTCGCTCAGTCACTGTATCCCACTCCCCTCAGTCTCTGTATCCCACTCCCCTCAGTCGCTACTTCCCACTCCGCTCAATCACTGCATCCCACACCCCTCAGTCACTACCTCCCACTCCCCTGTCACTCCACCCCACTCCCCTCAGTCACTACATCCCACTCCCCACATTCACTGTATCCTACTCCACCTAGTCACCGCATCTCATTCGCTCAGTCACTACATCCCACTCCCCTCAGTCTCTGCAGACCACTCCTCTCAGTCACTGCAGCCCACTCCTTACCGAGCTAGCCGTGTCCTAAAAGACAAAGCTGCTAGTCTGGGACTGCGGTAGGTGATGACAGAACCAACAAGAGGAGAAAATATACTTGACTTCATCCTCACCAATCTGCCTGCCACATATCCATCTGTCCATGACAGTCTTGGTGGGAGTGACCACCGCACAGTCCTTGTGGAGCCAAATTCCCACCTTCACATTGAGGATACCGTCCATCGTGTTGTGTGGCACTATCACCATGCTAAATGGGATAGATTCAAACAAGTCTAGCAATACAACAATGGGCATCCATGAGGTGCTGTGGGAACAACAGCAGCAGCAGAATTGTACTCAACTACAATCTGTAACCTCATGGTCCGGTATATCCCCCACTCGATCATGACCATCAAGCCAGGAGACCGAACCTGGTTCCATGAAGAGTGCAGGAGGGCATGCAAAGTGCAGCACAAGGCATACCTCAAAATGAGGTGTCAGCCTGGTGAAGCTACAACACAGGACTATCTGCATGCCAAACAGCATAATTAGCATGCGATGGACAGAGCTAAGCGATCCCATAACCAACGGATCAAATGAGTTCCGAAGAAGGGTTGCTGACCCGAAACGTTAACTTTGCTTCTCTTTCCACAGATGCTGCCAGACCCGCTGAGTGATTCCAGTATTTCTTGTCCTGCCACATCCAGTCGTGAATGGCAGAAGACAATTAAACAACTAACTGGAGGAGGTGGCCCCACAAATATCCCCATCCTCAATGATCAGGGAGCCCAGCACATCAGTGCAAAAGATAAGGCTGAAGCATTTGCAAAAATCTTCAGCCAGAAGTGCTGAGTTGATGATCCATCTCGGCCTTCTCCTGCAATCCCCAGCATCACAGATGTCAGTCTTCAGCCAATTCGATTCACTCCGCTTGATATCAAGAAATGACTGAAGGCACTGGATACTGCAAAGGCTATGGGCCCTGACAATATCCCGGAAGTAGTACTGAAGACCTGTGCTCCAGAACTTGTTGCATCCTTAGCCAAGCTGTTCCAGTACAGCTACAACACTGGCATCTACCCTGCAATGTGGAAAACTGCCCAGGCATGTCCTGTGCATAAAAAGCAGGACAAGTCAAAGCAGGGCAAGTTCAAGCCACCCAATTACCGTCCCATCAGTCTACTCTCTATCATCAGTAAAATGATGGAAGGTGTCGTTGACAGTGCTATCAAGCGGCACTTGCTCAGCAATTACCTGTTCAGTGATGGTCAGTTTGGGTTCCACCAGGGTCACTCAGCTCCTGACCTCATTACAGTGTGGTTCAAACATGGACAAAAGAGCTGAACTCAAGAGGTGAGGTGAGAGTGACTGCCCTTCACATAGAGTCTGTCAGGATCCTGCTGCTGTGTCTGACACTCACCAGAAAACCTGAATCTCCTCAATTGCAGACCTGACAGAATACTACCCAGACATGCCAGCCCTCTCTCCAGACAGCGAGCGTCTGGTTCAGTTCCCTAGAGTTTTAGTGAAGAGTTCACTCTGTTTTACAGATCCTTTATTCACTGTGTCCCTTACAAAAAGGAGGGCAGTGAGTAAACTGTCTCATTTCTATGGGAGACACGGGACATCCCAGAATCACCCATCTGCACCATATACAAACAGCAATCTACCTGTGCAATAAACAGCGTTACAGTCGGGTGTTGGCTTCAACTCATAAACAAAATAACTGCTGCAGTTTTTGATCTTTATTTCCTGGGTCCAGTGACAGCGATTTCCAGCCTTGTTAAAACAAACTGTCCTCGTTACTTCCCCCTGTCCCACACTAGGATGGGAACCTGAAATGAGAGTTTATAAATATTGAAGAAAGTAACCCACGTGAACAGTGCTGGACAGTGAATGTAAATCTGATATTTTAAAGACGGAAATTACCCTGTAACCAGCCTGTGGCACGTGTGGAGCAGTGAAAATCTGGGACAACAGTGTCCGGAATCTTCCATCCACCAGAACTGAAACAATAATCACAGAGTCAGTCCCTGAACTGATGGTAAATATTAACTGTTAGAGAGACTGGTAACAACAGATAGTACCAGAAACTGGGGGAAATCCCTTACTCCTCCCTCATTAACTGATTTACCCAGAATTTGTTCCTTTACATTACCTTTTAAATCTGTACCATCCTTGAGCAAGATTATCATCACACTTCTCCTGACCGGAGCCCACAGTGACATCACAATCGATGCTCCTCCAGGGCTGGTCCAGGACTGTGTGATTTACACACGGGTCAGTGAGTGTGGAGTCTGTGACTGAGTGACAGAAAGATGTTTAATGTTAATATAAAGTACAGTTAATGTTACACAGCGCCTTGTACCCTCCCGAAATACCAATAATCTCAGTTTCACCCTCCGCCCTGGTCGAAACCCCCCAGATTAAAGCTGGAAAATGTCCTCCTTCTCTAAACTGGGTTTCCATCTGTCTCCCAGCTCAGCCTCCCCCTCTAACTCACTGCTCACAGACAGTCCTCCCTATTCTAGATTAACCACCAGCTCTCAGGTAACAGAAAGCAGTAAATATCTCAGCTTCACTTCATCCCAGTAGGAAAGATGTAAAGTGGAGGAGGAGCGAGAACTGCCAGGTGGAGCACAAGCGACCCAGTGTGACTGGTGGGTCCTGCAGAGGGAACGTGTCGTCTCAAAACCAACAACAACCTGCGATTATGTACTGCCTTTGATGTAATAAAATGTCCCAAAGCACTTCATCGTTGTGTTACCATCCCGAACTGACACCGATCCACAGAAGCATCTGGTCGGGCAGGTGGCCAAATGCTATGTCAAATAGGTAGGTTTTAAGGAGTGTCTGAAAGGAGGAAAGAGAGGTGGAGAGACGGAGAAGTTGAGGGAGAGAATTCCATAGCGTTAAGCCTCGGCAGGTGAAGGCACAGCTGCCAATGGTGGAAGGGATTCGAATCGGGAATACTCAAGAGGCCTGAATTAGAGGAGCGCAGAGATCTCCGAGGGTTGTGGGGCTGGAGATGATTTCAGCGGTAGGGAACGGCGAGGTGATAGAAGGATCTGGAAACGATTGTGAGAATATTGAAATCCAGGCCTTGCTGAACCGGGAGCCAGTGTAGGTCAGTGAGCACGGAGATGAAAGGTGAACGGGACTTGGGCAGTATCATACTGGATGACCAAAATGTACAGAAGGTGGAATGTGAGAGATCAGCCAGGAGATCTTTGGAATAGTCAAGTCTAGAGGTACCAAAGTACTGCTCAAGGGTTTGAGTAGCAGAGAAGCTGCAAGAGCCAAGTCAGGAATACTGTTTCTGATCATCCTTCTCGAATTGTCGGCAGTCTTTGACACAATTCACCACACTATCCATCGCCAACACCTCTCCTTCCATGTCCAGCTGGGTGGAACTGCTCTGGCCTATTTCCACTCAACCCAGTCTAGTCTCAGCCAGAGAATCTCCTGCAGTGTCTTCCCTACCCACTCCAGCACTGCTACCTCTAGCGTATCCCGAGAATCTATCTTGTCCCTCTCCAATTTCTCATCAGCTTCTGACTGTGCCCAGCTTCCTTCCCTGTCGCCTCCTCATCACAAGGACATCCAATTACAACCTCCTTAATATCCACCATCACAGATTTTGCCTCAGCCAATCCTCTACCAAAAACCCTCTACCTTCTGGAGAATCAAATCTTCTAATCCACTCCTGGCCAGCCTCCCAGCTTCCACTTTCCAGAAGTCAGGTCTCCTCCAACACACTGCTTGTTGTATGTTATCTTGCAGAAAGTTTAAGTCACACATCACACCTGTGCTCTCTGACCCACATTGGTTCACAGCTGCAAACGCCTTTGATGTACAACTTCCATCTTCCTGTTCAAATTCTTTCATGACCTCTCCACCCTCTCCCACCTCATTTCTGTAATCTTCACCAACTCTCTGTTTCTCTGACCCAAGCCTCCTGTAGAACTCCCTTTCCTCCAGCAGTGTCTGATGTGGCTTCAAGATGTCTAGCCTCCTAAACCTTTCTGCCTCTCCACCTCCGTCTGCTCTTTTAAACTAACAGTTAGCCCTCCAATCATCTCCTTCCCTGCCCTGTCAGACATTTCTTCCATCAGATTTCTGTGCAACATCTTGGGAGATTATTCTATATAACGGTTTGAATAAACACAGCTTGTTCTAGTTGTACTGGGGGTGAACTTTGTCGAGAATGAAAGTTACTCACTCAGGTAACCCAGAATGATCAGCAGAGTCTACATCTTACTGGTGAGATCCTGGAAAGGGAAACACAAGACAAACATTTGAGAGAACTAAAGGAATCGTGCAATTGGAGGGAATATTAAATAAGGAGTTGAAGAGGAGTTTGTCAGTATATCTGTTCAGAGAGGTGAGCTCCATCTATCTCTCTCTCTCTCTCACTGTGGCTCCTACAGACAGAGGTGAGCTCAACTATATGTTCTTGTTAAACATCAGGAACTTGACTCCAATCCTTCACCCTTTCCACTCTCCAAAACTTTTATGAATAAACCACATGTGTTCCTGACTCTCTCCTCCAGGTCTGTCTCCTGCATTCCTGTCACGAACCTCTTTGAATTTCTGACAAAGGTTATTACTGAGGATGGTGTTGTTTCAGGAAAAGCAGGACACATTCCCCCTGGGTCAACACCTAGCAAATGACAAACTCCTGTGCTTTTTCGAGCAGTCCTCCCATACCCGACTGCTTACCAGAGTCTCCAAAGTAGATGTCGCTGGGTGGGAGATGTTGTCGGTTCAGTTCCAGCTGCTTGCTCCTCAGTCTCGGGTCCACTCTGCTGTGAACAGTGTCAGTCTCAGTGACAGCTCCAACGCCTATATACACCACGACGGATTGACCAGTGACTGACCGCAGTGCTGGTTGGCTGAAATATTTACATTCAGTAATAATTAATAATATGACATAATCTATGCAAACGAAGGCCTTTCGGTGAAAGGAGCTGCCATAATAAAGCACGTTAATATTTCTCCTGAGCCTTTGCTAACCAACTGGACTTTGCTGTTGTAACATAACTTGTCGTCACTTACCCAACAGGAAGGGTGTAGGGAGATTGGAGCCTGGGGCTGGGTCTCTGAAAATTATAGTCAGTATTGTGTCGGTATTTTCCAATTGGCTGTGTATATTTGATCTTTCATAGGCACTGAATGTTAGGGAGAGAATATTCCCAGGAGACATGCCTCTCTTATCAGTCGTGGGTCAGTATTGGGGGGATGATGAGAGGGCCAGAGAAACAAGATGCTCCACAGAGACAAATGACATGACATCCATTTTCTTCCTTGAGGTCGTTGGGGATAAAGTAAATGATTGTGTTTTTCAGAATATAGTCACAGAATGAGAACAATGAAATCCTCACATCAGCGACAGTGATACCATCTCCGAAATAGCACAGATACAGCGTTAGTAACACATACAAACCAGAATGAGGAGGACATAAATTTCTCAGTGAGAGAGTGTTTGAGTATTCAGGACATGGGATATTGTGAGGGGTCCCTGACCAAATGTTAATGTCTCAGTCACTGACTGCTCCACACCTGCTAACATTGGGATAGCAGTGGGCTTTCGGTATAAACTTCAATACAAGAATCACCGAGAATATTGTTTTATGGAAGGAAAAGTGTTGTATGTAAACTTTATCGAGTTACTGGCAGACCATTGTCCATTACTGACTGAATAATAATAAGCGGGTAATTTGTCCCAGATATGGGTGGGATTAGTCTTTGATATGTTTGATTTTGACTGAAAGAATGAGGAGAGATGAAACAATACAATTTGTGAAGTGGTGCAAGAACAGAGAGACCTGGGGGATGCTTGTGCAGGAATATTTAAAGGCGGCAGGGTAGGTTGAGAAAGCGATCAATAAATCAGATTGGCGTCTGGGCTTTGTAAATAGAGAGGTCGAGTACAAAAGTCCGGGAGTCATGCCAAACCTGTATAAACCACCAGTTCGGCCCCTGTTGGAATATTGTGCCCAGTTCAGGGCACCACACTTCAGGAAAGACCTGTAGGCTTTGGAGAGGGTGCAGAAGAGATTTGCTCGAATGGTTCAGTTAGTGAGGAATTTCAGTCAAGTAAAAAGACTGGGCAAGAAAGGGACGTTCTCCTTCGAGCAGAGAAGGTTCAGGGGAGATTCGATAGATCACCAGAGGGCACAGCTTTAATGTGATGGGGAAAGGTACCAGAGGTGATATGAGGATAAATGTTTTTTAATATCATGAGTGGTTTGGATTTGGAGGGCAATGTCTGATAGGGTGGTGGAAATTCAATGGTATTATTCAAACAGGGAATTGACTCAATAATTGAAGGGGAATTAATTGAGGGAATTAAATGTGAAAGAGTGGGGATTTGGATTAACTGGGTTGATTTTCGAAAGAGATGGCAAAACCTCAATGGGCCGAATGGCCTCCCTCTGTTGTACTATTCTAGGATTTGTTTCTGATGGGGTGGGATTCGTCTGTCCCCACATTTCTCTGTTAGATCATTAGCACATTGGGCAGTGCAGTCAGTCCAGGGCTCCAGATAATATTCCTGTGACAGAATCACAATGTCACTGTCCCCTCAGTAATCACAATCACCTTGCAGCACATTGTTATTCAATGTTACCTGTGCCTGTGAAAAGGGGCGTCTGAATGTGCATCTCAGTCCCAACCAGCCCATGTCCAACGCCTAGTCCTTGATAGTTTCCACAGTTTCCATTCTCTCTGGATTGCTGATTCTGTCAGTGCCCCTGAGTCCATGCCAGGTTGTCAGATATTCATTCAGTCCCACAATCGGCCCATTAACACTTCTGAGCCGGCTTTGATATTTGCATTCCCTGGGACTAACAGATTTGAATGTTGTGCCGTGTGTCACTGATAGGAAAATATCAACCTTTACAAAGCAGGAAGCTGTTGTGTTTGTCAAGGACTGAGAACAATAGACTCTTCACATCATAGGCACAGGTAAGATCAGCTGAAGGGCAAAGGTGCACAACTAACAACATAGTCAAACAAACTGAGGAGGGAGAGAGAGAGAGGGAGTGAGAGTTGGGAGTGTGTGTGTGCATGCATCCAGTCATGTATTATTGAACGTGTGATGAATGAAAGAGTCTAAAATACAAAGGGTTTGGAGGTAATGCCACAGTTGTAGGAGGCTCTGGTTAAACTATGTCCGGAATATTGCACTCAGTCTGGACACCTTACCTCAGCAAGCAGCTGTTGGCCACCGACCAGACACAGCTGAGATTCACCAGAATGATACTGGGGTTGACAGTGAATACATTCCATGATCAGTGAGAGATATCACTCTCTCTGTAACCTCCTCACGTCCAAACAACTCCACCTATCTCTGTAACCTCCTGCAGCTCCTACAGCCCTCCCTATCACAGCAATCTCCTCAAGGTAATACAGCCCTCCCTATCTCTGCTACCTCCGTAAGATAATGCAACCCTTCCGACATCTGTAACCTCCTCCAAACTCCGACAACCTTCCCTGTTTCTGTAACTTCCTCTAGCCCCGAAAACTCTCCCTATCTCCCTAAAATCACCTCCAGCCCCGACAACACTCCCTATCCCTGTAACCTCCTCCAGCCCACTGCAACCTTCCCTATTTCTGTAACTTCCTCTAGCCCCGACAACCATCCCGATCTCTGTAATGACCTCCAGCCCCGAAAACCAACGCTATGTCTGTAACCTCCCCCAGTCTACAACCGTCCCGATCTCTGTAACCTCGTCCATCCCGTACAACCCTCCCTATCTCTGTAACCTCCTCCAGCCTACAATGCTCCCTATCTCTGTAACCTCCACCATCCCCTACAACCCTCCCTATCTCTGTAGCTTCCTCCAGCCCGACAACCATCCCTATCTCTGTCACTTCCTTCAGCACCAACAACCATCCCTATCTCTGTAACCTCTTTCAGCCGCTACAACCCTCCCTATCTCTGTAGCTTCCTCCAGCCCGACAACCATCCCCATCTCTGTAGCCTCCTCCAGACCCTGCCACCCTCCCTAACACTGTAACCTCCTCCAGCCCCTACAACCCTCCCTATCTCTGTAGCTTCCTCCAGCCCGACAACTCTCCCTATCTCTGTAACTTCCTTCAGATCCAACAAGCCTCCCTATCTCTGTAACCTCCTTCGGCCCCTACAAGCCCCTTATCTCTGTAACAGCCTCCAGCCCCAACAACGTCCCTATCTCTGTAACCATCTCCAGCCCCTACAAACTTTCCTATCACTGTAACCTCCTCCAGCCCCAACTACCCTCCCTATCACTGTAATCTCCTCCAGCCCAACAAACCTCCCTATCTCTGTAACCTCCTCCAGCCCCTACAACCCTCCCTATCTCTGTAACTGCCTCCAGCCCCAACATCCCTCCCTATCTCTGTAACCTCCTCCAGCCCCTCAACCCTTCCTATCTGTGTAACCTCCTCCAGCCCGACAACCCTCCCTTTCTCTGTAACCTCCTCCAGCCCCAACATCCCTCCCTATCTCTGTAACCTCCTCCAGCCCCTACAACCCTTCCTATCTGTGTAACCTCCTCCTGCCCGACAACCCTCCCTTTCTCTGTAACCTCCTCCAGCCCCAAGAAGCCTCCCTCTCTCTGTAACCTCCTCCAGACCCCTACAACCCTTCCTATCTCTGTAACCTCCTCCCGCCTGTCAACCCTCCCTTTATCTATAACCTCCTCCAGCCCCAACATTCCTCCCTATCTCTGTAACCTCCTCCAGCCCCGACAACCCTTCGTATCTCTGTAACCTCCTCCGGGCAATGCGACAAATGCAACAAAAACCTCAGCACGAAAATCATTAACAAATTCAACAACAACCTCAGCAGGGGAAAACACCAACAATTTGAGAAGCAACGTTGGCAAAAAAAAAGCTCACCAACAAATACAACAACGTCAGGAGGAGAAAGAACATCAACAGAATTCAGCAAGTGCTTCAGGAGGAGAAAAGTAATAAATACAACTTCAGCAGGCGAAACACAGCAACAGATGCAACAACATGTCGAACCTGCAAAATCCTCCTTACCAACATTTAGGGGCTTGTGCCAAAGTTGGGAGAGCTGTCAAGCAACAGCCTGACATCGTCATACTCAGGGAATTATGCCTTACAGACAATGTCACACACCTCGTCATCCCCATCCCCGGGTATGTCCTGTCCCACAATCTTCAACTGCTTCATCAATGAACTCCCTTCAATCAAAAGATCAGAAGTGGGGATGTTCACTGATGATTGCACAATGTTCAGCATCATTCGTGACACCTCAGATTCTGATGCAGCCCGTGTTCAGATGTCGCAGGACCTGGACAACATCCACGTTTGAGCTGATAATTGGCAAGAAACATTCGTGTCACATAAGTGCCAGGCAATGACCATCTCAAATAAAAGAGAATCTAACCATCTCCCCTTGACATTCAATGGCATTAACATCGCTGAATCCCCCACTATCAACATCCTAAAGGGTTACCATTGACCAGAAACTGAACTGGGATAGCCATATAAATATTGTGGCTTCAAGAGCAGGACAGAGGCTGGAAATCCTGTGACAAGCAACTCACCTCCTGACTCCCCAAAGCCTGTCCACCATCTACAAGGTACAAGTCAGGAGTGTGATGGAATACTCTCCACTTGCCTGGATGGGTGCAGCTCCAACAAAACTCAAGAAGCTCGACACCATGCAGGACAAAGCAGTCCGCTTGATTGGCAAACCATCCACAAACTTTCACTCCCTCCACCCATCCACAACTTTCACTCCCTCCACCACCGATGCTCAGTGGCAGCAATGTGTACCATCTACAAGATGCACTGCAGCAATGCACCAAGGCTCCCTCGTCAGCACCTTCCAAACCCTCGACCTCTACCACCTAGAAGGACAAGGGCAGCAGATCCTTGGGAACACCATCACTTGCAGGTTCCCCTCCAAGTCACACACCATCCTGACTTGGAACTATATCGCCGTTCCTTCACTGTCGCTGGGTCAAAATCCCGGAATTCCCTTCCTAACAGCACTGTGGGTGTACTTACCCCACATGGACTGCAGCAGTTCAAGAAGGCAGCTCACCACCACCTTCTCAAGGGGCGAAAAGGATGGACAATAAATGCTGGCCTCCAGCAGCATCGCCCAAAATCTCAAGAATGAATTCAAAAAGAGAAAATAACCTCAGCAGGGAATATAAACGCAAAAAAATACAACAACAACCACAACATTAAAAAATGCAACAACAAGTTAAGCAGGGAAGGAAACAACAACCTCAACAAAAACCTCAGAAGGGAAAACACCAACCAACACAACAATTACCTCAGCAGGAGAACAACGCCAACAAATTCAACAACAGATCAGCAGGAGATTCAAACACCAACAAATTCAACAACCTCAGTCGGAGAAAAACACCAGCAAATACAGCAACAAATACACCAACAACTTCAGCAGCAGAATGATACCAACAAATTCAACAGCAACGAGTGGAAGCCAATGGTAGAGAAAGGGGCGTGTGTTTCCCATCAGGGAGGGAGGTGTTGTGCAAACTTGAATCACTTCCTTGAGTTTTCATGTGGCTGCACACAAGACTCAACTCTCTTCTTTCCACTGATTTCCCAATTGCAGGATCAGCTTCCAGTGGAAGATGTATCTGTTACTGAGTCTCATGGTCTTATTTCAAAGTAAGGGATCTTTCTCACCACCACCCCACACCCCCATTGTTTGTGCTAACAGCTCTCTTTCTTATTGTCTTTCTCTCTATCTTTCTCTCCTTCCTTCATTCCTCACATTCCAGATTGTCCCTGTTCACTGATCTTCTTCTCTCCCTGTCTCTTACCCCAGGCACGATCTCAGCGAGGGTCCGTCAGCTTCCACCGCCATCTCCAGACTTCCTAGGGAGGGAGTAGGACTGGAGTGTCGTGTGGAGGGTGAGGGTAACGGTTCCATGTTCTGGTACAGACAGGACAGGCGAAGGAGCCGCGGCTGATGTTTTACTCCTGGGATAATGGGGTTGTCTTCTGAGGAATGGTTGAACAGGTTGGGCCTGTACTCATTGGGATTCAGAAGAATGAGAGGTGATCTTATTGAAATATACAAAATACATAAAGGGATAGACAGGTTCGATGCAGGTAAGATGTCTCCTTTGGTTCGGGAGTCTAGAACCAGGGGACACAATTTCAAAATAAGGGGGAAGCCACTTAGGACGGAGATGAGGAGAAATGTCTTTCCTCAGAGGGTTGTGAATCTTTGGAATTCTCTACCCCAGAGGGCTGTGGAAGCTCAGTCATTGAGTATGTCTAAAGCAGAGATTGACAGATTTCTAAATACCAATGACATAAAGGGATATGAGGATAGTCTGGGGAAAAGGCATTGAAATGGATGATCAGCCATGATAGTATTGGATGGTGGAGCAGGCTCGATGGGCTGAATGGCCTACTCCTGTTCCTATGTTCCCAAGCTGCTGAAATACTTTCTCCAAAACTACCCCATCAGTTCCCCTTAATATCTCAACAACTTTGAACAAATCACCTTGATCCTCCTAACTTTCAGGGAATAAATCCCCAGTTTGTGTAATATCACCTCGTAATTTATCCCTTTGAGTCCAGTTATCATTCTGGTAAATCTACACTGCACTCAAATGGACATGGACCCCCCAAGTCTCTTTGGACCACCAGTGTTTCTTGTTTTTCAGCATTTGTAAAGTACTCTGCTCTAGTATTTTTTACCGACATTGAAATCTATCTACCACAGTTTTTCCCATTTATTTAAGATATTATTATCTCTTTGTAATTTGATGCTTCCAGCTACACTGCTTACAACGCTGCCTATTTTTGTGTCATTGGTGTCATTCTACCCCATCATCTTAAATCGTTCATGAATGCAGCAAAATTGAGACACACACGGGCTTTGCACTAGTAGACAGGAGTGAATCATTCCATCCGAGAGGTTTTTTAATTCCAGATTGATGTTTCTTTTTGAAAAAACAGAATTCAAATTCACAACAGCCCAGTGTGGGATTTGAACTCCTGCTTTTTCAATCATCAGTTCAGGCCTTCAAATTAAAACACATAAAAAGCGATTCATTTTCCTACTGCTGTTGTCTGACTGTCTCAGGTTTTGTATATTGTTCCCTTCTCCTCTTCTTCCATGTGTCTGATTTCTTTGAAGTTTGTCAGACATTGGTAAACTACTTCATGTGGTGTTCTGTAAATACCTTCAATTCTGTGGATCTGCAAGGGAAACTATTCAAATTCTCACCTTATTGCATCAACCAAAACCTGCTGGTCCATTCAAACACCCCTATTTCCTGTCTCTGCAAAGATAGCTCAAACGTCCACAATGCAGGAATGTCTGAATGGAAACAGCTTTTGACACATTTCCCAACACGTTTGTTAACACTTTTCGGGATGAAGCTAGATTCAACTTACAGATTGCAAGCCCCAAATTGAATCTTTAAGATATAAAAAGTGACACAAGTGAAATCCCAGATCTCTTTGTCCCTGCACCCATTTTAACATGATACCATTTAGTTTATATCGCTTCTTCTCAGCCTTCCTTCCAAAATGCATCATTTTACATTTCTCAGCATTGAAGTTAACCTGCCATGAGTCTCACCATTTCACCAGACTGCCTCTATCCAACTGAAGTCTACTACTATTCCCTTCCCTGTTTGTTCCATTGCAGATGGCACAATGTTGAAGTTATGCCCTGTAAACCCAAGTCCAAGTCATTAATATATATCAAAACGATCAGTTGTCCTAATCCAAACCACTGGGGAATACCCCTGTACCACAATGTACACTGTATACAGTGAGTACAAAAGCAGGGAGGTTATGCTGAACATTTATAAAGCTCTGGTTAGGCCCCAATTGGAGAATTGTGTCCAGTTCTGGTCACCACACTTTAGGAAGGAGGGGATAGTCCTTGAGAGGTTGCAGAGGAGATTTAGCAGAATGGTTACTGGGATGAGGGATTTTAGCGACAAAGTTAGGTTGGAAAAGCTGGGTTTGGTCTCCATAGAGCAAAGGAGATTGTGGGAAGAGTGAATAGAAGTGCATAAGATTATTTCAGGGATAGATTCGGACCTCCAGTCTGAACCAACCATTCACCACTACTCTCTGTGTTCTGTCCCTTATCCAATGTTGTATACACTCTGTCCCTCTACAGAACACTCCAGAAGCTCGACACCATCCAGGACAAAGCAGCCCACTTGATTGGCACCCCATGCACCACTTCAAACATTGATCAGATCACCCCTTAACCTTCTAAATTGCAGGGATACAGAGTAAAGCTCCATCTACACTGTCCCATCAAATGCTGCCAAGCTATTCGTTAGCTATTAAGTCAATCTCTGCCTTCTCTGTTCTATCAAACACTCCCAGGGCAGGTACAGTGTGGGGTTAGATACAGAGTAAAGCTATATATGCCTCTCCTTCTCCTCCTCCATCCAGATGGAGAGAGTAACAGTGCGAAAGACAGGGATGGGTATAGAGATAGAAAAGAACAAAGAGAGAGGGAAGGATAGCACTGGGGAGAGATTACCAGAGAGAAAGAGGAAGAGATTGGGAAGGACAGTGTCGGTCAGTGTTTCCGCAAAACTGTGTGCAGCATCGTTGAAGGTATGAAACGGCTAGAGATTGGGATTGAGAGGGTACAGAGGGAGATCGAGATAGAGAGAGAAGAGGAGAGAGATAAACATGGACAGATTAGCAGAGAGGGGAACTAGTGATTGAGTGAGTAAGAGAGAGGGGAAGACAGAGATGGAGAGAGATTACCAGTAAGAGTAGCTCTCCACTTCTCTCTCCATGCCTATCTCTCCCTTTCTCACTGGTACCCTCTCTCCATCTGTATTTATCCCTCTCTCCTGATGTTTCTCACTCTAAGCCTATTTCTTGTACATCTGTGTACACAGGATTACATCAAACTATGAATATATTTGACATTTGCCCTTTCGATCTAGCCTAACAACGTGACTGTTCTCCAACATTGTCTCTTTGTCTGTGAACCCCGGGGGGCCTTGAAGTGAATGTTCACTGATTCCTGAGGCTGACAGGACAGGTGGGTAAGCTGGTTAGGAAGGGATAAGGGAGGCTTTCATTTCCCGAGCAGCGGTAACAATCTCTCAGTGTCGATCCTATCCAGTCCCTTTAGAATCTGATATGTTTCAATAGGATCACCTCTCATTCTTCTAAACTCCAGAGAATACAGGTCCAATTTACTCAGCCTCTCATCAGAGGACAAAGGCAGAGAAACTAAACAAATACTTTGTGTCTTTCTACATGTTCTCAGTCATGCTCTGCCATCTTCCTCCAATCATTAAACACTGCAGTTTATGGATATTTCACTGTTTGCTGTAGAGCTGATGAATTTGTTTGATTGGCAGTGATAATATTTTTGGACCATTGTATCGAGTCCAATGGGTTGCAACCAGGATTACTGGGTGACTTCTCTCTGCAACTTTTAATCTTTAATAAAGCTTATCTGGGCCTTAACCTGCAATCTGTTTTTTATATGTCTGACTCCACTCATTCACCCGGGAATAAAGTTACTTTTGTCTGGTTGTGCACCCAATTAAATGACTGATTAACACGGCGAGTCTTTCTATACTATGAACGTGTGCTGATCTCTCTCTCTCTCTCTCTCTCACGCACACACACACTATCTGCCTCTCTCTCTGCCCACATCTATCCCGGAATTCCCCTCTCTCTCTGACGGACACTCATTCATTTTTCGCTCTTTCTGTACACCCTGTGTCTACTCGTTTCCTCTGATTTCTCATTTTCCTTCCCACTCTCTCTCTCTCTTTCACTCTGTTACTCTTTCCTCACCTTTATCTCTCCATTTGTCTGTTTCCTCACTCTCAAACTCTACCAGTCCCTCACTCTCCACCTTCCTTTCTCTTTGATCGCTCTTTACATCTCTCTATCACTCTCTCTCCATCTCTATCCAATTGAGGAAATTCTCCCTCCATTTCTCACCATCTCTTGCTCTCTCACTCTCTCCCCATCACCTATTTTCTCTCAGTCTCTCCATCTCTCTATTATTCTTTCAAGCTCATTTCTCTCTCTCTCTCCCCCATCACTCTCTCTTTTCTATTTCCCTCTCTGTCACTTGCTCTCTCAGTCTCTTGCTCTGTCTGTCCACGTTGGGTCCCTTTAAGAGTTTGGGACAGTTCTGGCGGTGCAGTTTGGTGCTGGCCCCTCCCCCCACATGCGTGCTCACATGTCGCAGAAACCGCGGTTGCGCGGAAGCTGGAGGCAGCTTTTGACCCCTTTGACCTCCAAACATGTGGGGCGCTGCAGCCAATCAGATACTATGTCCCCCCGTGAACGATTTCCTGTCCCTCCAACAGCTTGTGCCATTGCCCAATTTATCGGTGTGTTTTCCCCTTCTGCTGATGTTGAATTTGTTTGTGATTATCAGCTACTGAAGTTGTTGTATTTGTTAGATTTTTTTTGTCCTCACAAAGCTGTTCTTTTCCGGTTGAAATTGTTGAATTTGTTGGTATTTTATCCTGTTGAGGTTGTTTTTGTATTTGTTGGGGTGTTTCTCTGGCTGACGTCGTTGCTGTTGAATTTGTTTGTGTTTTTCTGCCGAAATTACTTTTGAATTTGTTGGTGCTTTTCGCTTGCTGAACTTGTTGTTGAAGTTAACTGTTTTTGCTTCTGCCAAGGGTGGTGTTGTATCTGTTGGTGTTTTTCTCTTGAAGTTGTTGCTGTATCTGTCGGTGTTTTTCACTCGATGTTGCTCGATTTCTTGGTGCTTTTCTCCACCTGCAGTTGTTTTTGAATTTGCTGTGTTTCTCCTGCTGACCGTGTTTTGGAACTTGTCGGTGTTTTTCTCCTCTTGAAATTGATGCTGCAGTTGTTGGTGTTTCTGCCCTGTTGAGGAGGTTTTTGTATTTGTTGGTGTTTTTCTCCTGTTGAGATTGTTGTTGAGTTTGTTGGTTTCTCTGCTGCTGAGGTTGTTGTTCTTTGTTGTTGTTTCCCTCCTGTTGAGGTTGTTGTAGAATTTGTTGGTGCTCGTTCTCTGTTCAAGTTGTTGTTGCATTTGTTAGTGTTTCTCTCCTGGTGAGGTTGTTGTTGAATTTGTTGGTGCTCTTTCCCTGTTCAAGATGCTGTTGAATTTGTTGGTGTTTCTCTCCTGTTGAGGTTGTTGTTGAATTTGTTGCTGCTCGTTCCCTGTTCGACTTGTTGTGGCATTTGTTTATTTCCCTCCTGAAGTTATTGCTGTATTTGTTCGTGTATTTTTGCTCCTGAAGTTATTGTATTTGTTGTTCTTTTTCCCCCTCCTGAAATTACTGTTGAATTCCCCTGTTCCTCCTAAACATGTTACACTCACCACCCCTCATGACTCAGCTTACACTAAAACTGTATCTCTGAGTGAAATCTCTCGAATGTACATGTAATAATTGCTTCCAGCATCTCCCTGGAAGCCTGTTCCATGGAGTGACCTCCCGCTCGCTGAAATAACCTTTCTGCAGATTTGTTTCCAGGTCAAATAATTAAAATGAAGTAACTACTACAACAAAGAATGTTGTCCTTTTTCCATCAAGGAGGCTGGAATAGAAAGCGCTGGATGTTGTGTTACTGTTGTATGAAGCTCTGATTCGACCCCATCTGGAGGAATTCTGTTCAGTTCTGTGCACCTGCACCGCAGCTCAGGAAGGATATCTCAGCCTTGGAGGCAGTGACATCGGGTTTAAAAGGGTTAAATTAGCTTCACAGTTTGTATGGTCATGTGTCATATTCCCTTGAGTATAGGAATTTAAAGGGTGATGTCATTGAGGTAGTCGTTTGGAAGTACAGAACTTGAGTATTGCCGAAAATAGCGACATGTTGTCAAAGCTCTTCATCTTGCACTCACCAGGACAATCCGCAAGAATGCCAATTTTAAATTTTTTTGTCAGTGTAATTCTTAGCACATGATTATTTAGCAAATGTTGTCCATTTGCAGAATCACATCTCATGTTGGAAACTGTGTATTTAGTTTTGCAAGCATGGGCTGGTGAGATACGGCCCGTAACTTGCCTGTTGCAAACAGTGGAAGGGATATGTGGGGATTATCCTATAAGCAGAGGTTGAGAAGTCTGCTCTGTGTATGAACAGTGAGGGGGTTCAGTGACAGAGCCATTCCTGATATCAGCAATTAACTCAACAGGAGTTGAACTGATATCATTGCGTGTTTGTTGGCCCCTCGAGCCTGCTCAGCCATTCTATAAGATCATGGCTGATCTGATTGTAGCTTTAACTCCACTTTCCTGTCTTCCCCCTATAACCCTGACTCCCTTGTAGATCAAAAATCTGTCCAACTCAAGCTTGAATATATTCAATGGCCCAGCCTCCGATGCTCTCCGGGGAACCGAGTTCCACAGACTCAACCTTTGAGTTGAGTCGATTTGGCCAAACTCTTCAACCTTTCCTCATAACAATCATAGAATTGTGATAATGCAGAAGGAGGCCATTCAGCCCATCATGTCCACTGGCTCTCTGAAAGAGCAACTTCTTCAGGTCCATTCCCCCGGCTTCCTCCTTTCACCATGCACATTCTTCCTTTTCATATAACTGTCTAATTCCCTTTTGAATGCTTCAATTGAACCTGCCTCCACCACGTTCTCAGGTAGCGCATTCCAGACTCGCTGTGTGAAAAGTCTTTCCTCATGTCACTTTTGCTTCTCTTACCAAATATTGTAAATCTGTGTCCTCTCGTTTAATATTTATTAGAGATACAGCATTGAAACAGACCCTTCGGCCCACCCAGTCATGCCGAACTTCTTCTTTGGCCTCCTCGTCTCGAAGACAATGGGTAAGCGCCTGAAGGTGGTCAGTGGTTTGTGGAACAGCGCCTGGAGTGGCTATAAAGGCCAATTCTAGAGTGACAGACTCTTCCACAGGTGCTACATATAAAATTGGTTGTCGGGGCTGTTACACAGTTGGCTCTCTCCTTGCGCTTCTGTCTTTTTTCCTGCCAACTGCTAAGTCTCTCCAACTCGCCACTCTTCAGAACCACCTTCATGGTTGTCTGCCAGCTCTGGCGATCGCTGGCAACTGACTCCCACGACTTGTGATCAATGTCACAGGACTTCATGTCGCATTTGCAGACGTCTTTAAAGTGGAGACATGGACATCTGGTGGGTCTGATACCAGTGACGAGCTCACTGTACAATGTGTCCTTGGGGATCCTGCCATCTTCCATGCGGCTCACATGGCCAAGCCATCTGATGCTCCGCTGGCTTATATGCTGGGGATGTTGGTCGTCTCGAGAACGTCTGTGTTGGAGATACGGTCCTGATGCCAAGCATTCTCCGGAGGCAGTGAAGATGGAATGAATTGAGGCGTCGCTCTTGGCTGACATACGTTGTCCAGGCCTTGCTGCCATGCAGGAAGGTACTGAGGACACAGGCATGATACACTTGGACTTTTGTGTTCTGTGTCAGTGCGCCATTTTCCCACACTCTCTTGGCCAGTCTGGACATAGCAGAGGAAGCCTTTCCCATGCGCTTGTTGATTTCTGCATTGAGAGACAGGTTACTGGTCATAGTTGAGCCTAGGTCGGTGAACTCTTGAAGCACTTCCAAAGCGTGGTCGCCGATATTGATGGATGGAACATTTCTGACATCCTGTCCCATGATGCTCGTTTTCTTGAGGATGATGGTGAGGTCAAATTCGTTGCAGGCAGCCGCAATCCTGTCGATGTGTCTCTGCAGACACTCTTCAGTGTGAGATGTTAATGCAGCATCGTCAGCAAAGAGGAGTTCCCTGATGAGGACTTTCCGTACTTTGGTCTTCGCTCTTAGATGGGCAAGGTTGAACAACTTGCCCCCTGATCTTGTGTGGAGGAAAGTTCCTTCTTCTGAAGACTTGAACGCATGTGTGAGCAGCAGGGAGAAGAAGATCCCAAACAGTGTAGGTGCGAGAACACAGCCCTGTTTCACGCCACTCAGGATAGGAAAGGGGTCTGATGAGGCGCCGCTGTGCTGAATTGTGCCTTTCATATTGTCATGGAATGAGGTGATGATACTTAGTAGCTTTGGTGGACATCCAATCTTTTCTAGTAGTCTGAAGAGACCACGTCTGCTGACGAGGTCAAAGGCTTTGGTGAGATCAATGAAAGAAATGTAGAGGGGCATCTGTTGTTCACAGCATTTCTCCTGTAGCTGGCGAAGGGAGAACAGCATGTCAATAGTAGATCTCTCTGCTCGAAGGCCTCACTGTGCCTCAGGGTAGACATGCTCAGCCAGCTTCTGGAGCATGTTTAATTCGACTCGAGCGAAGACTTTCCCTGCTATGCTGAGCAGAGAGATTCCACGGTAGTTGTTGCAGTCACTGTGGTCACCCTTGTTCATATAGAGGGTGATGATATTGGCATCGCGCATGTCCTGTGGTACTGCTCCCTCGTCCCAGCACAGGCAAAGCACTTCGTTCAGTGCTGACAGTATAGCAGGCTTGGCACTCTTGACTATTTCAGGGGTAATGCTATCCTTTCCCAGGGGCTTTTCCACTGGCTAGAGAATCAATGGCATCACCAAGTTCCGATTTTGTTAGCTGTACGTCCAGCTCATCCATGACTGGCAGAGACTGGGCTGCATTGAGGGTGGTATCAGTGACAACATTTTCCCTGGAGTACAGTTCTAGGTAGTGTTCCACCCAGCGGTCCATTTGCTTGCGTTGGTCAGTAATTGTGTCCCCTGATTCAGATTTGAGAGGGGTGATCTTCTTGATGGTTGGCCCAAAAGTTCTCTTCATGCCATCATACATTCCTCTGATATTTCCAGTTTCGGAGGCCAGCTGAATATGACTGCATAGGTGTTGCCAGTAGTCATTTGCGCAGCGCTTCTGGCTGCTTTAAGTGCTGCGGATGTTAACTCGCTGGGGACTTTCTTGGAGTTCAGCAGTGTAATGCGCTTAGTGGCTATGACAGGTTCCAGCTCTTCAATGTGAGATTGAAACCAGCCTGCATTCCGCTTCACACATTTGCCATAGGTGGTCATTGCTGAGTCATAGATGGCGTCTCTGATGTGGACCCTTTTGGTCTCTGCATCCCCTGTGGGAGTGTTTTGAAGGGCTTTTTCAAGTGAATTTAGAAACTTATGTAACCGCTGTGGATGAGAAATTCTGCCAGTGTGATGCGCGGGCAGCCCTTCTGCTTGGAGTGATGCAGCTTCTTTGGTTTGAGTCCAACCTTGCTGCACACCAGGGGCTGGTCGGTGTCGCAGTCCATGACAACCACCCATTAAGACTAACCCTGCATACTCCCTATCACCGACCTACACTCGGGGCAATTTCCAATGGCCAATTTACCTATCAACCTGCAAGTCATTGCTGTGGGAGGAAAACAGAGCAGCCAGCAGAAACCCACACGGTCACAGGGAGAACTTGCAAACTCCGCACAGGCAGTACCCAGAATCGAACCCGGGTCGCTGGAGTTGTGAGGCTGCAGTGCTAACCACTGCATCACTGTGCGCCCTGGTCTTGATCCTTTCACGAGTGGGAACAGTTTCTCTCTATCTACTCTGTCCAGACCCCTCATGATTTTGAATATCTCTCTCAAATCACCTCTCTGCCTTCTCTTCTCCAAGGAAAACAGCCCTAACTTCTCGAATCTATCTTCATAACTGAAATTCCTCATCCCTGGAACCATTCTTGTGAATCTCGTCTGTACTCTCTCCAATGCCCTCACATCTTTTCTCAAGTGCAGCACCCAAAACTGGAGGCAATACTCCAGCTGAGGACGAACTAGTGCCTTGCACAAGTTCAAAATAACTTCGTTGCTCTTATAATCTGTGCCACTATTAATAAAGCCCAGGATACTGTATACTTTATGAACCACTCTCTCAACCTGTCCTGCCACCTTCAATGACTTATGCACAAATGCATCCAGGTCTTTCTGCTCCTGCACCCTCTTTAGAATCGTAACCTCTATTCTATAGTGTCTCTCCATGGTCTTCCTCCCAAAATTAATCACTTCACATTTCCTCACATTGAACCTCATCTGTCACTTGTCCGCCCATTCCACCAATTTGTCTCTGTCCTTTTGAAGTTTTACGCTATCCACCTCACACTTCACAATGCTTCCAGGTTTCGTATCATTTGCAAATTTTGAAGTTGTGCCCTGTACACCGAGGTCTAGGACATTAATATATATCAGGAAATGCCAGGGTCCCACCACTGATCCCTGGGGAACTCCACCACAAACCTTCTTCCAGCCCGAAAACATCCATTAATCACTATTCTCAGTTTCCTGTCACTCAGCCAGTTTTATATGCATGTTGTTACCATCCCTTTTATTCAATGAACTACATGTTTGCTCACAAGTCTGTTGTGTGGAACTGTATCAAATGGCTTTTGAAGGGCCAGGTACATCACGTCAACAGCAAGCTCGAATGGGCCGAATGGTCCACTCCTGTTGCCAGGATTTCTCATTTTCCTCTGTGAGTCCTCAAATGAGCTGGATTATCCAGGGTGGAAGCACAGACCAGAATAGAATGGAGCAGCATGAGGTTTGGGGAATGCTGGGCAGACCCACTACGTACAGTCACATCCCTTCTGATCCCAGCCCTCAGCAATCATTTAACAGTGCGTGTTCCCTCCCAGAACAAGAAAACATTGGATTTCCATGATCAGATGGGAAAGTCATTCCAGCAACATCAATAATCTTCTTGAGACGGTCAGGTTTAGCGTTCATAGATATATTGAGCAGACAGAGAATGCAATAAAACTTTAAACACACAGTTTACAATCAGATTTACAATCACACTGGGTGGTCAGGGAGTCAAACACGTTAAAAGCCCTTTCCAAGCTGCAGCTCTCCTTGTCTGAATGTCCATCAATGGAAGATACGCAGCCATGTTAACTTATTGCAGACGTTTTACATCGTTACACTAGAGAGTTGTGACCAATGAGTCATTTCACAACAGTTCAACTGACTGATCTGGATGTTAATATTGGGAAATTGGAGAGTAGCTGGGAGTCACTGAATGACAATCATTTCAGGGGGATGGGTGAACAAGGTTCTGAGTGAGTTAAGACACAGCAAATGATTGCATGAGTATAAGATCAGGAAGTGTGAAAGATGTGAGCTTGGCCAGGAGAGCATTGGAATAGTCCAGGCTCGAGGTAACAGAGACACGGATTAGGGTTTCAGCAGCAGATGAGCTGAGGCAGGGTCGGAGTCGAGAGATGGTATGGAGGTGGAAATGGACAGTCTTGGTGATGGTGTGGATATGTGGTCGGAAACTCATCTCGGGGTCAAACACAACAACAAAGGCTAAAAACTGTCTTGATCAGTTTCAGACAGGTACCAGAGATGGTGTCGGTGGTCCAAGAATGAC
The DNA here is from genome assembly GCF_036365525.1 of Heterodontus francisci. NCBI lineage: Eukaryota > Metazoa > Chordata > Chondrichthyes > Heterodontiformes > Heterodontidae > Heterodontus > Heterodontus francisci. The sequence goes on along the minus strand of NW_027140807.1, from coordinate 1,765,891 downwards.
ATTTGTGTCGGGGACCACAGACAATGGCTTCAGTCTTCCCAATATTTAGTAGGAGAAAATATCTGCTCATCCAGTATTGGATGTTAGACAAGCAGTGTGGCAGAGCAGAGACAATGGAAGCATTCACAGAGGTGTTATTGAGATGGAGTGTTGTCAGCATTAGGTTCCTGAGCTCAGTATAACTCCCTTCCTTTGTTATTAAACATTTGACATATGCCACACATAAATGCTTTGTACTCAATGAAAGCTTTCCTTTTCAATATATTTTGATTCTGCAAAGTTCAGCATCAACCGATCCCCCATTCTGCATGAACCCTCAATTTAAAAGATGTTATCTACCCTGAGGTTCTCCTTGGACAAGGACGAACTGTTTTCCTTGCCCCAATTCTCAGTGCTGACAGCTCCATGAAGCTTAGGGACCTCTACTCAATGGTAGATCTTTAAAGAAACTCCCTCATTAAACCTGAGATCACTTCATCCTGTAACTGGCCAGAGCTGTCAGGTTAGTCTGGGTTCAGCTGACCAGTGGTCACTGTATACAAATGGGATCGTACTTCTCTATTTAACAAAGCAATAGCTTAAAGCTCCCACACCCCTGCAGTATAAAGACACACCAATTACAGTATAACATTAGCATACTTCTAGTCGGAGATTAACCCTTTGCTGACAATTTCCTTGAGTTAAACAAGGTGAAGATAAGATGGCACAGTGATTGAGTGAGGATGCAAAACACACAGAGACTGGATCACACGTGTTGGATGCTTGTTGACATGTCCAAACTCCTTCACACTTCCACAGGCGCACTAGCCGAGCACTGAACGTCTTCTGGATCCAATTCGAGCTTCGTGTGTGGACACTGATCCTGGAACATCTGCTTCATCTGCATCGCAGAGAGGAGAAACGATGAGTATTACTGCAAGGGGAGGAGTGAATAGAAAGAGACAGAGAGGATACAGACAGAGATCGGGAGAAAGGGTGGGGACAAGACAGTGAGAGACAGGGTGAGGCAAAGATACTCAGATAGAGGGAGAGATGGAGAGGGAGGGTGGGAGAGCTACAGGGATTGAGACAGAGGTAGAGAAACAGATGGCGTGAGAGCGAGAGGTCGTCAGAGATGCAGTGAGGGAGAGACAGACACAGACAGAAAGAAAGACAAAGAAAGAGAAATACAGAGTGGGTGAGCGAGGCAGAGAAAGAGACAGAGATAGAAAGGACATAAAGAGAGAATGGGGAGAGTGAGAGGGAAGATCAGAGAGAGGTTACCGTACAACGAGGAGGCCATTCATCCCCTCGAATCTGTTACACAGGAACAGGAGGAGGCCATTGAGCCCCTCTTTCGAGTTCTTACACAGGAACAGGAGAAGGCCATTCAGCCCCCTCACCCGCTCTCGAGCCTTTCACACAGGCTCAGGAGGAAGCCCATTCAACCCCTCACAAGCCTGATCTGGGGGACCAGAAGATAAGCAGAGGGGAATTAGAGCTGCTTAAATAATGACCTGGAGTTCCCATTCAGTGAATACAGACAGTGAGAGGGAGGATCTGTTGTCTCCCGTGTTTCTCCTCAGTACAGTGCAGTCTCTTACCCTCTCCACAACGATTCTCTTTGCAGTTTCATCATCCAGATCAGTCATTGAAGTGATCTTCACATTAATCCTCTTGTATTTGGTATCTAAACACAACAGTCACAACATCAACAGGTTGAACACACCCAGAGTTTAGCACAGGGCACGGGACGTATTTCGAATGATCTCGCCTCTCTAATTTAAACTCTCTTTCCTCCAGTTTGTCATCCACTCGTTTGTTCATCTGTCTCTGTTATTCTCTCTATCTCAACTCGTCTTGTCTCTAATCTGCCCTCCCTGTGTTATCATCCTCTATCCTGCACTCTCTTCTCCGTTGCCTCTTGTTCCATCTCCCGAGATCATTTGCATTCCGTGTTTACTCCGGTCTCACTGCCCTTTTCTCTGTCTCTGTCTCTCACTCTCACTCTCTCTCTCTCTCTCTGATGCTCTCTGTCCCTCTGACAAAGACAAAGACAGAGAGACAGACAAAGAGCATCTGTGAGAGAGACAGAGAGAGAGAAAGTGAGAGTCAGAGAGACAGACAGGGAGACAGAACATCAGAGAGAGTGGGAGACAGAGTGAGGCGAAAGAGGGAGCTGGAGAAACTGAGACCCACATCGGAGAGAGGCGGTTACAGAAATTAAATATATTTATATATGCGTGTGAAAGGCAGATAAAGGAGAAACAGAGAGACAGAGATAAAACTGAGAGTTACAGAGAGAGGGATGTGAGATAGAAGCTCAAATATATTTCTGAAGGAATTTCTGAACGTTTACGTTTCTTTGTTTCCCAATGATTCCACTCAGACTGAACACAAGCGACTGCAACTCTTGTCTGACAGCACAGACAAGACAGAGAGAGAGACAGAGAGAGAGTGAGAACGATGGGTTTCCCTACACAGAACGATCACACAGCTGTTTGGAGGCCCTCGGTCCTGATATATTTGTGCCAGACTGAGACAGGAGGAGGGATTTAATATTTCTGAAATGTGGAGAATCTGAAATGTTCCCACCATCATCAGAAACAGGCTGGGAGTCGGGAGGTTCCTCGGGAGCAGACGGAATCCCCGAGTCTGAGAGGGTCAAATAAAGACAAGAGGAATTTCACTGGGATTCAGAACGCTGGATGAGTGGACAGAAGTGTTTTAACACAGAACCTCCTCTCGTTTGTAATCTAACTCCCTCGACACACTGAATCAATGTATACCAGCCTTTACTGAGGGGAGACACAAGATATCATCGGCTGCAGAATCAGTTACTACTCCGACAAGGAAAGAAAACTAACAGAGAAAACTCAGGAGATTATCAAAGTGATCAGTGAAACGACAGGGGGAAAGTGGAGTCAGAGAACAACAGAGAGCAGGAGTGAGAGAAAAGGAGGGAAGGCGACAGGAGTGAGACAGAAAAGAGTAAGGGAGATCTGGAATGAGTGAGAACAATAGAGAGAAAAGAAAACAGCACTGTAATGTTCCCCTTAATCAATACTGATACCCCTTCTCCTTTCCTTCCTCCCCTCTCTTTCCTGAACACCTTGTCGTCAGGAATATTCACTACCCAGTCCTGGCCATCTTCGAGCCAGGACCCTGTAATTGCCACAACATCATATTTCCACGTGGCTATCTGCGCCTGAAGCTCAACAACCTTATTTACCACTCTCCGTGCATCCATATACACACACATTAAACTGAATTTACAGCTTATCACCTTTCCTCTTACTCTGTCCCCGTCTAATACGATACTCTTATCGACTCCAGTGTTATCTGTCCCTCCTAATTCTCTGTACATCTGTGTTTTGCTCTCTAATAATGCTCAGACCACTGTTGTTCCTGATGTATATTAATGACATCGACTGGGGCGTACAGGGCACACTTTCAAAATCTGCAGATGACACAAAACCTGGAAGTATTGTGAACTGTGAGGAGGACAGCAATAGACGTCAGGAGGTCACAGACAGGCTGGTGGGATGGGCAGACACTGGCAAATGAAATTTATCACAGAGAATTGTGAAGTGATTCATTTTGGTCGGACGAACGAGAGGCAATATAAAATAAAGGATACAATTCTAAAGGAGATGCAGGGGCAGAGGGACCTGGGGGGACATGTGCACAAATCATTGAAGGTGGCAAGACAGGTCGAGAGAGCGGTTAATACTTAGGAAGGATGTTAAGGTATTCGAGAGGGTGCAGAGAAGATTTACCAGAATGGTTCCCGGGATGAGGGACGTCAGTGACATGAATAGATCGGAGAAGCTGGGGCTGTTCTCCCTGGAGAAGAGACGATTAAGACGAGATTTGATCAAGATGTTCATAATCAAGAGGGAACTGGACAGAGTAGTCAGGGAAAAACTGTTCCTCTTGGTGGGAGGATCCAGAACTAGAGAGCAACGGTTTTAGGTGAGTGGTAAAAGTCACAACAGAGACAGGGAAACCTTTTCACACAGTGAGTGGTTAGGATCTGAAATGCACTGCATGAGAGTGTGCTGGAGGCAGGTTTAATTGAGGCTTTCAAAAGGGAATTGGATAATTGTCATGGCAGAAAAAATCTGCAGGGCGACAGGAAAATGGCAGGAGTGGGAGTAGGTGAGTTGCACTGCCAGAGAGCTGGCACGGTGAAGATGGGCTGAACAGAAACTTCCTGTGCCGTAACCAGTCTTTGATTCCATGATTCTGCGATGATAACCCCACAAAGCAGATACCTTAGCTTCCAGAGCCCGGTGGGTAGTGGATGAAACCTCAGTAGATTCTCTAGTCGATTGTTCCTCGGATTCCTGAGTTTGAGCATCATGCTGCCCTCAGTCTCTATCACAGTCCCCTCAGTCACTGCATTACACTCACCTCAGTCACTTTATCACATTCCCCTCAGTCACTGTATCACACTCCCCTCAGTTGCTGTACCCCACTCCCGTCAGTCGCTGTATCACACTCTCCTCAGTCGCTGTATCGCACTCCCTTCAGCTCACTGTATCACAATCCCCTCAGTCACTGCATTATATTCCCTTCAGTTCACCGTATCCCACTCCCCTCAGACAGTGTCTCACACTCCCCTCAGACAGTGTATCACACTCCCTTCAGTCACTGTATCGCACTCCCCTCAGTCACTATATCACACTACCCTCAGTCGCTGCATCCCACTCCCCTCAGTGACTGTATCCTACTCCCCTCAGTCACTGCATCCCACACCCCTCAGTCAGTGCATCACACTCCCTTCAGTCACTGTATCCCACTCCCCTCAGTCAGTGTATCACACTCCCCTCAGTCACTGCATCCCACACCCCTCAGTCACTGTATCACACTCCCTTCAGTCACTGCATCCCACACCCCTCAGTCACTGTATCACACTCCCTTCAGTCACTGTATCCCACTCCCCTCGGTCAGTGTATCACACTCCCCTCAGGAACTGTATCACACTCCCCTCAGTCACTGTATCACACTCCCTGAGTGACTGTATCACACACCCCTCAGTCACTGTATCACACTCCCCTCACACACTGCATCACACTCCCCTCTGTCACTGTATCACACTTCCTCTGTCATTGTATCACACTACCCTCAGTCACTGTATCACATCCCCCTCAGACTCTGTATCACACTACCCTCAGTCGCTGCATCACATCCCCTCAGTGACTGTATCATACTCACCTCAGACACTGTATCACACTCCCCTCAGTGACTGTATCATACTCACCTCAGACACTGTATCACACTCCCCTCAGTGACTGTATCATACTACCCTCAGTCACTGTATCACACTCCACACTCCCTTCAGTCACTGTGTCCCACTCACCTCAGTCAGTGTACCCCACTCCCCTCCGTAACTGTATCACACTCTCCTCAGTCTCTGTATCACACTCCCTGAGTCACTGTATCACACTACCCTCTGTCACTGTATCACATCCCCCTCAGACACTGTATCACACTACCCTCAGTCGCTGCATCACACACCCCTCAGTAACTGCATCATACAACCCTCAGACACTGTATCACACTCCCCTCAGTCACTGTATCACACTCCCTGAGTGACTGTATCACACACCCCTCAGTCACTGTATCATACTACCCTCAGTCACCTCATCCCACTCCTCTCAGTCTCTACATCTCACTCCCCTCGGTCACGGCATCCAACTCCCCTCAGTCACTACATCCCACTCCCCTCAGCCACTACATCGCACTCCCCTCAGTCACTACATCCCACTCCCCTCAGCCACTACATCGCACTCCCCTCAGTTTCTCCATCCCACTCCCCTCAGTCTCAACATCGCACTCCCCTCAGTCATTACATCCCACTCCCCTCAGTCACTGCATCCCACTCCCCTCAGTCTCGACATCCCACTCCCCTCAGTCACTACATGCCACTCCCCTCAGTCACGGCATCCAACTCCCCTCAGTCACTACATCCCACTCCCCTCAGCCACTACATCCCACTCCCCTCAGTCTCTATATCGCACTCCCCTCAGTTTCTACATCCCATTCCCCTCATTCACGGCATCCAACTCCCCTCATTCACTGCATCCCACTCCTCTATGTCTCTACATCCCACTCCCCTCAGTCACGGCATCCAACTCCCCTCAGTCACTACATCCCACTCCCCTCAGCCACTACATCCCACTCCCCTCAGTCTCTACATCGCACTCCCCTCAGTTTCTCCATCCCACTCCCCTCAGTCTCAACATCGCACTCCCCTCAGTCATTACATCCCACTCCCCTCAGTCACTGCATCCCACTCCCCTCAGTCTCTACATCCCACTCCCCTCAGTCACTACATGCCACTCCCCTCAGTCACGGCATCCAACTCCCCTCAGTCACTACATCCCACTCCCCTCAGCCACTACATCCCACTCCCCTCAGTCTCTACATCGCACTCCCCTCAGTTTCTACAACCCACTCCCCTCAGTCTCAACATCGCACTCCCCTCAGTCATTACATCCCACTCCCCTCAGTCACTGCATCCCACTCCCCTCAGTCTCTACATCCCACTCCCCTCACTCACTACATGCCACACCCATCACTCACTACTTCCCACTCCCTTCACTCACTACATGCCACTCCCCTAATCACTTCTTCCCACTGCCCTCAATCATTACTTCCCAGTCCCCTTAGTCAATGCATCCCACTCCCCTCAGTCACTTAATCCCACTCCCCTTAATTACATCATCCCACTCCCCTCAGTCACTGCATCTAACTCCCCTCAGTCACTGCATCCCACTCCCCTCAGTCACTACATCCCACTCCCCTCAGTCTCTACATCCCACTCCCCACAGTCACTGCATCCCACTACCCTCAGTCACCCATCCCACTCCCCTCAGTCACCACATTCAACTCCCCTCAGTCTCTACATCCCACTCCCCTATGCCTCTACATCCCACACCCCTCAGTCACTGCATCCCACTTCCCTCAGTCACTGCATCCCACTCCACTCAGTCCATGCATCGCACTGCCCATGTCACGACATCCCACACCACTCAATTACATCATCCCACTCCCCTCAATCACTGCATCCCACTCCCCTCAATTACATCATGCCACTCCCCTCAGTCCCTCCATCCCATTCCTCTCAGTCACTGCATCCCACTCTCCTCAGTCACCACATCCCACTCCCCTCAGTCACCCCATCCCACTCCCCTCAGTCACTGCAACCCACACCCCTCAGCCACTGCATCCTACTCCTCTCAGTCACTGCATCCCACCCCCCTCAATCAGTGCATCCCACTCCTCTCAGTCACTGCAACCCGCTCCCCTCAATCGGTGCATCCCACACCCCTCAATCAGTGCATTCCACTCCCCTCAGTCTCTACATCCCACTTCCCTCAATTACTGCATCCCACTCCGCTCAATTACATCATCCCACTCCCCTCAGTCACTGCATCCCACTCCCCTCAGTCACTGCATCCCACTCCCCTCAATCACCACATCCCACTCCCCTCAGTCACCCCATTCCACTCCCCTCAGCCACTGCATCCCACTCCCTTCAGTCACTGCATCCCACACCCCTCAATCAGTGCATTCCACTCCCGAGTCACTGCATCCCAATCCCCTCAGCCTCTGCATCCCACTCCCTTCCGTCACGACATCCCACTCCCCTCAATTACTGCATCCCACTGCCCTCAGTCACTGCATCCCATTCCCCTCCGTCACTGCATCCCACTCCCCTCAGTCAGTGCATCCCACTCCTCTCAGTCACTACATCCCACTCCCCTCAGTCACTACATCCCACTCCCCTCAGTCTATGTATTCCACTCCCCTCAATTACATCATCCCACTCTCCTTAGTCACTGCATCCCAGTCCCCTCAGTCACCCCATCCCACTCACCTCAGTCACTCCATCCCACTTCCCTCATTCACGCCCTTCCACTTCCCGCAGTCACTCCATCCCACTTCCCTCAGTAAGAGACTGGATGATCTCGAGGACTGATCTTCTATGGTGTAACATTGGGTGTGGAATCTGTTTCGAATGCAACCCACAAGGGGGATACCTGATGTTCCAGACACCGCTGGGGTAGACGATGATCCCCTAGTGGATTCTCGAGTTGTTTGTTCCTCGGGTTCCTCAGTTGCGACAGTCTCTGGATCTGTAATAAAGGAAGAGGGCAGAGTGGAGAAAACCCGAAGAGCTCGTTTATATAGTTCTCTAGTCCAGACAGTGTCAGATTTTCATCTTTATCAAACCCTCGAAGATCCTATCCAACTCCTCGTGAACATTGCTTCCTGGAGAGGGAGTGTGAGGTGCCCAGCACTGCAGTGGGGACCTGACGTGAGCCATGAACACTGCAGGGATCAGAGTGCCTGATAGACAGAGACAGCAGAGTCTGGTTCAGTTCCCTAGAGTTTCAGTGAAGTACACTTTGTGTTTCAGATCCTTTATTCACTGTGTCCCTTACAATAAGGAGGGGAGTGAGTAAACCGTCTCATTTCTGTGGGTGACATGGGACATCCCAGAATCAGCCTCTGAATGATATAGAAGCATGAATGTACCTGTACAATACGCAGCGCAATAAAACAGGGACTTCAACTCATAAACGAAGTAACTGCTGCAGTTTTTGATCTTTATCTCATGGACCTTGTCGCAGTGTTTTCTACCCCAGGATAAACAAACTGTCCGTGTTACTTCCCCCTGTCCCACGCTGGGATGGGAACCTGAAATGAGAGTTTATAAATATTGAAGACTGTAACCCATGTGAACAGTGCTGGACAGTGAATGTAAATCTGTTATTCTCAAGGCTGAAATTACCATTTAACCAGCCTGTAACATGTGTGGAGCAGTGAAAATCTGGGACAGCAGTCTCTGGAATCTTCCATCCACCAGAACTGAAACAAAAATCACAGAGTCAGTCCCTGAACTGATTGCAAATATTAACTGTTAGAGAGACTGGTACCAGCAGATAGTACCAGAAACTGGGGGAAATCCCTTACTCTGCCCATATTGACTAGATTACCCTGAAATTGTTCCTTTACAGTACCTTTTCAATCTGTACCATCCTTGAGCAAGATTATCATCACACTTCTCCTGACCGGAGCACCCAGTGACATCACAATCGCTGCTCCTCCAGGGCTGGTCCAGGACTGTGTGATTTACACACGGGTCAGTGAGTGCAGAGTCTGTGACTGAGTGACAGAAAGATGTTTAATGTTAATATGTGACCTTACAACAAGTGAAACCGGGGAGGATGTGATGATAAATGGAAGGGATCACACTCCCCTCAGTTACCGTATCACACTCTCCTCAGTCACTGTACCCCACTCCCCTCAGTCACTGTATCCCAATCCCCACAGTCACTGATTCACACTCCCCTGAGTCACTGCATCCCACTCCCCTCAGTCACTGCACCCACTCCCCTCAGTCAGTGCACCCACTCCCATCAGTCACTACATCCCACTCCCCTCAGTCACTACATCCCACTCTCCTCAGTCACTACATCCCACTGCCCAAGTCACTGCATCCCACTCCCCTTAGTCGCTGCATCCCACTCCCCTCAATTACTGCATCCCACTCCCCTCAGTCACTGCATCCCACTTCTCTATGTCACTATACCCACTCCACCGAATCACTCTATACCATTCCCTTCAGTCACTGCACCTCTCTCCCCGCTTCTCTGCATCCTACTCCCCTCAGTTACCACATCACACTCAGTAGTCACTACATCCCACTTCCCTCAATTACAGCATCCCACTCCCCTTAGTCACTACATACCACTCCCATCAGTCACTGTATCCCACTCCCCTCAGTCTCTGTATCCCACTCCCCTCAGTCGCTACTTCCCACTCCGCTCAATCACTGCATCCCACATCCCTCAGTCACTACCTCCCACTCCCCTGTCACTACACCCCACTCTCCTCAGTCACTACACCCCACTCTCCTCAGTCACTACATCCCACTCCCCTCAGTCACTACATCCCATCCCCTCAGTGACTACATCCCACTCCCCACATTCACTGTATCCTACTCCACCTAGTCACCGCATCTCATTCCCTCAGTCACTACATCCCACTCCCCTCAGTCTCTGCAGACCACTCCTCTCAGTCACTGCAGCCCACTCCTTACCGAGCTAGCCGTGTCCTAAAGGACATAGCTGCTAGTCTGGGACTGCGGTAGGTGATGACAGAACCAACAAGAGGAGAAAATATACTTGACTTTATCCTCACCAATCTACCTGCCACATATCCATCTGTCCATGACAGTCTTGGTGGAAGTGACCACCGCACAGTCCTTGTGGAGCCAAAGTCCCACCTTCACATTGAGGATACCATCCATCGTGTTGTGTGGCACTATCACCATGCTAAATGGGATAGATTCAAACAAATCTAGCAATGCAACAATGGGCATCCATGAGGTGCTGTGGGAACAACAGCAGCAGCAGAATTGTACTCAACTACAATCTGTAACTTCATGGTCCGGTATATCCCCCACTCGATCATGACCATCAAGCCAGGAGACCAAACCTGGTTCCATGAAGAGTGCAGGAGGGCATGCAAAGTGCAGCACAAGGCATACCTCAAAATGAGGTGCCAGCCTGGTGAAGCTACAACACAGGACTATCTGCATGCCAAACAGCATAAGCAGCATGCGATGGACAGAGCTATGCGATCCCATAACCAACGGATCAAATCTAAGCTCTGCAGTCCTGCCACATCCAGTCGTGAATGGCAGTAGACAATTAAACAACTAACTGGAGGAGGTGGCCCCACAAATATCCCCATCCTCAATGATCAGGGAGCCCAGCACATCAGTGCAAAAGATAAGGCTGAAGCATTCGCAAAAATCTTCAGCCAGAAGTGCTGAGTTGATGATCCATCTCGGCCTTCTCCTGCAATCCCCAGCATCACAGATGTCAGTCTTCAGCCAATTCGATTCACTCCGCTTGATATCAAGAAATGACTGAAGGCACTGGATACTGCAAAGGCTATGGGCCCTGACAATATCCCGGAAGTAGTACTGAAGACCTGTGCTCCAGAACTTGTTGCATCCTTAGCCAAGCTGTTCCAGTACAGCTACAACACTGGCATCTACCCTGCAATGTGGAAAACTGCCCAGGCATGTCCTGTGCATAAAAAGCAGGACAAGTCAAAGCAGGGCAAGTTCAACCCACCCAATTACCGTCCCATCAGTCTACTCTCTATCATCAGTAAAATGATGGAAGGTGTTGTTGACAGTGCTATCAAGTGGTACTTACTCAGCAGTTACCTGTTCAGTGATGGTCAGTTTGGGTTCCGCCGGGGTCACTCAGCTCCTGACCTCATTACAGTGTGGTTCAAACATGGACAAAAGAGCTGAACTCAAGAGGTGAGGTGAGAGTGACTGCCCTTCACATAGAGTCTGTCAGGATCCTGCTGCTGTGTCTGACACTCACCAGAAAACCTGAATCTCCTCAATTGCAGACCTGACAGAATACTACCCAGACATGCCAGCCCTCTCTCCAGACAGCGAGCGTCTGTTTCAGTTCCCTAGAGTTTTAGTGAAGAGTTCACTCTGTTTTACAGATCCTTTATTCACTGTGTCCCTTACAAAAAGGAGGGCAGTGAGTGAACTGTCTCATTCCCATGGGTGACACGGGACATCCCAGAATCACCCATCTGCACCATATACAAACAGCAATCTACCTGTGCAATAAACAGCGTTACAGTCGGGTGGAGGCTTCAACTCATAAACAAAATAACTGCTGCAGTTTATGATCTTTATTTCCTGGGTCCAGTGACAGCGATTTCCAGCCTTGTTAAAACAAACTGTCCTCGTTACTTCCCCCTGTCCCACACTAGGATGGGAACCTGAAATGAGAGTTTATAAATATTGAAGAAGGTAACCCACGTGAACAGTGCTGGACAGTGAATGTAAATCTGATATTTTTAAGACGGAAATTACCCTGTAACCAGCCTGTGGCACGTGTGGAGCAGTGAAAATCTGGGACAACAGTGTCCGGAATCTTCCATCCACCAGAACTGAAACAGTTAATCACAGAGTCAGTCCCTGAACTGATGGTAAATATTAACTGTTAGAGAGACTGGTAACAACAGATAGTGCCAGAAACTGGGGGAAATCCATTACTCCTCCCTCATTAACTGATTTACCCAGAATTTGTTCCTTTATATTACCTTTTAAATCTGTACCATCCTTGAGCAAGATTATCATCACACTTCTCCTGACCGGAGCCCACAGTGACATCACAATCGATGCTCCTCCAGGGCTGGTCCAGGACTGTGTGATTTACACACGGGTCAGTGAGTGCAGAGTCTGTGACTGAGTGACAGAAAGATGTTTAATGTTAATATAAAGTACAGTTAATGTTACACAGCGCCTTGTACCCTCCCGAAATGCCAAGAATCTCAGTTTCACCCTCTGCCCTGGTCAAAACCCCCCAGATTAAAGCTGGAAAATGTCCTCCTTCTCTAAACTGGATTTCCATCTGTCTCCCAGCTCAGCCTCCCCCTCTAACTCACTGCTCACAGACAGTACTCCCTATTCTGGATTAACCACCAGCTCTCAGGTAGCAGAAAGCAGTAAATATCTCAGCTTCACTTCATCCCAGTAGGAAAGATGTAAAGTGGAGGAGGAGCGAGAACTGCCAGGTGGAGCACAAACGACCCAGTGTGACTGGTGGGTCCTGGAGAGGGAACGTGTCGTCTCAAAACCAACAACAACCTGCGTTTATGTACTGCCTTTGATGTAATAAAATGTCCCAAAGCACTTCATCGGTGTGTTACCATCCCGAACTGACACCGATCCACAGAAGCAGCTGGTCGGGCAGGTGGCCAAATGCTATGTCAAAGAGGTAGGTTTTAAGGAGTGTCTGAAAGGATGAAAGAGAGGTGGAGAGACGGAGAAGTTGAGGGAGAGAATTCCCTTGCGTTAAGCCTCGGCAGGTGCAGGCACAGCTGCCAATAGTGGAAGGGATTCGAATCGGGAATACTCAAGAGGCCTGAATTAGAGGAGCGCAGAGATCTCCGAGGGTTGTGGGGCTGGAGATGATTTCAGCGGTAGGGAACGGCGAGGTGATAGAAGGATCTGGAAACGATTGTGAGAATATTGAAATCCAGGCCTTGCTGAACCGGGAGCCAGTGCAGGTCAGTGAGCACAGAGATGAAAGGTGAACGGGACTTGGGCAGTATCATACTGGATGACCAAGATGTACAGAAGGTGGAATGTGAGAGATCAGCCAGGAGATCTTTGGAATAGTCAAGTCTAGAGGTACCAAAGAACTGGTAAAGGGTTTGAGCAGCAGTGAAGCTGCAAGAGCCAAGTCAGGAATACCGTTTCTGATCATCCTTCTCGAATTGTCGGCAGTCTTTGACACAATTCACCACACTATCCATCGCCAACACCTCTCCTTCCATGTCCAGCTGGGTGGAACTGCTCTGGCCTATTTCCACTCAACCCAGTCTAGTCTCAGCCAGAGAATCTCCTGCAATGTCTTCCCTACGCACTCCAGCACTGTTACCTCTAGCGTACCCCGAGAATCTATCTTGTCCCTCTCCAATTTCTCATCAGCTTCTGACTGTGCCCAGCTTCCTTCCCTGTAGCCTCCTCATCACAAGGACATCCAATTACAACCTCCGTAATATCCACCATCACTGATTTTGCCTCAGCCAATCCTCTACCAAAAACCCTCTACCTTCTGGAGAATCAAATCTTCTAATCCACTCCTGGCCAGCCTCCCAGCTTCCACTTTCCAGAAGTCAGGTCTCCTCCAACACACTGCTGTTGCATGTTATCTTGCAGAAAGTTTAAGTCACACATCACCCCTGTGCTCTCTGACACACATTGGTTCACAGCTGCAAACGCCTTTAATGTACAACTTCCATCTTCCTGTTCAAATTCTTTCATGACCTCTCCACCCTCTCCCACCTCATTTCTGTAATCTTCACCAACTCTCTGTTTCTCTGACCTAAGCCTCCTGTAGAACTTCCCTCCACTCCCTTTCCTCCAGCAGTGTCTGATGTGGCTTCAAGATGTCCAGCCTCCTAAACCTTTCTGCCTCTCCACCTCCGTCTGCTCTTTTAAACTAACAGTTAGCCCTCCAATCATCTCCTTCCCTGCCCTGTCAGACATTTCTTCCATCAGATTTCTGTGCAACATCTTGGGAGATTATTCTATATAACGGTTTGAATAAACACAGCTTGTTCTAGTTGTACTGGGGGTGAACTTTGTCGAGAATGAAAGTTACTCACTCAGGTAACCCAGAATGATCAGCAGAGTCCACATCTTACTGGTGAGATCCTGCAAAGGGAAACACAAGACAAACATTTGAGAGAACTAAAGGAATCGTGCAATTGGAGGGAATATTAAATAAGGAGTTGAAGAGGAGTTTGTCAGTATATCTGTTCAGAGAGGTGAGCTCCATCTATCTCTCTCTCTCTCACTGTGGCTCCTACAGACAGAGGTGAGCTCAACTACATGTTCTTGATAAACATCAGTAACTTGACTCCAATCCTTCACCCTTTCCACTCTCCAAAACTTTTATGAACAAACCACATGTGTTCCTGACTCTCTCCTCCAGGTCTGTCTCCTGCATTCCTGTAACGAACCTCTTTGAATTTCTGACAAAGGTTATTACTGAGGATGGTGTTGTTTCAGGAAAAGCAGGACACATTCCCCCTGGGTCAACACCTAGCAAATGACAAACTCCTGTGCTTTTTCGAGCAGTCCTCCCATACCCGACTGCTTACCAGAGTCTCCAAAGTAGATGTCGCTGGGTGGGAGATGTTGTCGGTTCAGTTCCAGCTGCTTGCTCCTCAGTCTCGGGTCCACTCTGCTGTGAACAGTGTCAGTCTCAGTGACAGCTCCAACCCCTATATACACCACGACGGATTGACCAGTGACTGACCGCAGTGCTGGTTGGCTGAAATATTTACATTCAGTAATAATTAATAATATGACATAATCTATGCAAACGAAGGCCTTTCGGTGAAAGGAGCTGCCATAATAAAGCAAGTTAATATTTCTCCTGGGCCTTTGCTAACCAACTGGACTTTGCTGTTGTAACATAACTTGTCGTCACTTACCCAACAGGAAGGGTGTAGGGAGATTGGAGCCTGGGGCTGGGTCTCTGAAAATTATAGTCAGTATTGTGTCGGTATTTTCAAATTGGCTGTGTATATTTGATCTTTCATAGGGACTGAATGTTAGGGAGAGAATATTCCCAGGAGTCATGCCTCTCTTATCAGTAGTGGGTCAGTATTGGGGGGATGATGAGAGGGCCAGAGAAACAATATGTTCCAGAGAGACAAATGATCAGACATCCATTTTCCTCCCTGAGGTCGTTGGGGTTAAAGTAAATGATTGTGTTTTTCAGAATGTAGTCACAGAATGAGAACAATGAAATCCTCACATCAGCGACAGTGATACCATCTCCTAAATAGCACAGATACAGCGTTAGTAACACATACAAACCAGAATGAGGAGGACATAAATTTCTCAGTGAGAGAGTGTTTGAGTATTCAGGACATGGGATATTGTGAGGGGTCCCTGACCAAATGTTAATGTCTCAGTCACTGACTGCTCCACACCTGCTAACATTGGGATAGCAGTGGGATTTCGGTATAAACTTCAATACAAGAATCACCGAGAATATTGTTTTATGGAAGGAAAAGTGTTGTATGTAAACTTTATAGAGTTACTGGCAGACCATTGTCCATTACTGACTGAATAATAATAAGCGGGTAATTTGTCCCAGATATGGGTGGGATTAGTCTTTGATATGTTTGATTTTGACTGCAAGAATGAGGAGAGATGAAACAATACAATTTGTGAAGTGGTGCAAGAACAGAGAGACCTGGGGGATGCTTGTGCAGGAATATTTAAAGGTGACAGCGTAGGTTGAGAAAGCGATCAATAAATCAGATTGGCGTCTGGGCTTTGTAAATAGAGACGTCGAGTACAAAAGTCCGGGAGTCATGCCAAACCTGTATAAACCACCAGTTCGGCCCCTGTTGGAATATTGTGCCCAGTTCTGGGCACCACACTTTCGGAAAGACCTGCAGGCTTTGGAGAGGGTGCAGAAGAGATTTGCTCGGATGGTTCAGTTGGTGAGGAATTTCAGTCAAGTAAAAAGACTGGACTAGAAAGGGACGTTCTCCTTAGAGCAGAGAAGGTTAAGGGGAGATTCGATAGATCACCAGAGGGCACAGCTTTAATGTGATGGGCAAAGGTACCAGAGGTGACATGAGGATAAATGTTTTTTAATATCATGAGTGGTTTGGATTTGGAGGGCAATGTCTGATAGGGTGGTGGAAATTCAATGGTATTATTCAAAAAGGGAATTGGCTCAATATTTGAAGGGGAATTAATTGAGGGAAACGGTGAAAGAGAGCGGAGTTGGATGAACTGGGTTGATTTTCGAAAGAGATGACAAACCCTCGATGGGCCGAATGGCCTCCCTCTGTTGTACTATTCTAGGATTTGTTTCTGATGGGGTGGGATTCGTCTGTCCCCACATTTCTCTGTTAGATCATTAGCACATTGGGCAGTGCAGTCAGTCCAGGGTTCTAGATAATATTCCTGTGACAGAATCACAATGTCACTGTCCCCTCAGTAATCACAATCACCTTGCAGCACATTGTAACTCAATGTTACACTGCCTGTGAAAAGGGGCGTCTGAATGTGCATCTCAGTTCCAACCAGCCCATGTCCAACGCCTAGTCCTTGATAGTTTCCACTGTCTCCATTCTCACTGGATTGCTGATTCTGTCAGTGCCCCTGTGTCCATGCCAGGTTGTCAGATATTCATTCAGTCCCACAATGGGCCCATTAGCTCTTCTGAGCCGGCTTTGATATTTGCATTCCCTGGGACTAACAGATTTGAATGTTGTGCCGTGTGTCACTGATAGGAAAATATCAACCTTTACAAAGCAGGAAGCTGTTGTGTTTGTCAAGGACTGAGAACAATAGACTCTTCACATCATAGGCACAGGTAAGATCAGCTGAAGGGCAAAGGTGCACAACTAACAACATAGTCAAACAAACTGAGGAGAGAGAGAGAGAGAGGGAGTGAGAGTTGGGAGTGTGTGTGTGCATGCATCCAGTCATGTATTATTGAACGTGTGATTAATGAAAGAGTCTAAAATACAAAGGGTTTGGAGGTAATGCCACAGTTGTAGGAGGCTCTGGTTAGACTATGTCCGGAATATTGCACTCAGTCTGGACACCTTACCTCAGCAAGCAGCTGTTGGCCACCGACCAGATACAGCTGAGATTCACCAGAATGATACTGGGGTTGACAGTGAATACATTCCATGATCAGTGAGAGATATCACTCTCTCTGTAACCTCCTGCAGCTCCTACAGCCCTCCCTATCACAGCAATCTCCTCAAGGTAATGCAACCCTCCCTATCTCTGCTACCTCCGTAAGATAATGCAACCCTTCCGACATCTGTAACCTCCTCCAAACTCCGACAACCTTCCCTGTTTCTGTAACTTCCTCTAGCCCCGACAACCATCCCGATCTCTGTAATGACCTCCAGCCCCGAAAACCAACGCTATGTCTGTAACCTCCCCCAGTCTACAACCGTCCCGATCTCTGTAACCTCGTCCATCCCGTACAACCCTCCCTATCTCTGTAACCTCCTCCAGCCTACAATGCTCCCTATCTCTGTAACCTCCACCATCCCCTACAACCCTCCCTATCTCTGTAGCTTCCTCCAGCCCGACTACCATCCCTATCTCTGTCACTTCCTTCAGCACCAACAACCATCCCTATCTCTGTAACCTCTTTCAGCCGCTACAACCCTCCCTATCTCTGTAGCTTCCTCCAGCCCGACAACCATCCCCATCTCTGTAGCCTCCTGCAGACCCTGCCACCCTCCCTAACACTGTAACCTCCTCCAGCCCCTACAACCCTCCCTATCTCTGTAGCTTCCTCCATCCCGACAACTCTCCCTATCTCTGTAACTTCCTTCAGAACCAACAAGCCTCCCTATCTCTGTAACCTCCTTCGGCCCCTACAAGCTCCTTATCTCTGTAACAGCCTCCAGCCCCAACAACGTCCCTATCTCTGTAACCATCTCCAGCCCCTACAAACCTTCCTATCACTGTAACCTCCTCCAGCCCCAACAACCCTCCCTATCACTGTAATCTCCTCCAGCCCAACAACCCTCCCTATCTCTGTAACCTCCTCCAGCCCCTACAACCCTCCCTATCTCTGTAACTGCCTCCAGTCCCAACATCCCTCCCTATCTCTGTAACCTCCTCCAGCCCCTCAACCCTTCCTATCTGTGTAAACTCCTCTCGCCCGACAACCCTCCCTTTCTCTGTAACCTCCTCCAGCCCCAACATCCCTCCCTATCTCTGCAACCTCCTCCAGCCCCTAAAACCCTTCCTATCTGTGTAACCTCCTCCTGCCCGACAACCCTCCCTTTCTCTGTAACCTCCTCCAGCCCCAAGAAGCCTCCCTCTCTCTGTAACCTCCTCCAGACCCCTACAACCCTTCCTATCTCTGTAACCTCCTCCCGCCTGACAACCCTCCCTTTCTCTGTAACCTCCTCCAGCCCCAACATTCCTCCCTATCTCTGTAACCTCCTCCAGCCCCGACAACCCTTCGTATCTCTGTAACCTCCTCCGGGCAATACGACAAATGCAACAAAAACCTCAGCACGAAAATCATTAACAAATTCAACAACAACCTCAGCAGGGGAAAACACCAACAATTTGAGAAGCAACGTTGGCAAAAAAAAAGCTCACCAACAAATACAACAACGTCAGGAGGAGAAAGAACATCAACAGAATTCAACAAGTGCTTCAGGAGGAGAAAAGTAATAAATACAACTTCAGCAGGCGAAACACAGCAACAGATGCAACAACATGTCGAACCTGCAAAATCCTCCTTACCAACATTTAGGGGCTTGTGCCAAAGTTGGGAGAGCTGTCAAGCAACAGCCTGACATCGTCATACTCAGGGAATTATGCCTTACAGACAATGTCACACACCTCGTCATCCCCATCCCCGGGTATGTCCTGTCCCACAATCTTCAACTGCTTCATCAATGAACTCCCTTCAATCAAAATATCAGAAGTGGGGATGTTCACTGATGATTGCACAATGTTCAGCATCATTCGTGACACCTCAGATTCTGATGCAGCCCGTGTTCAGATGTCGCAGGACCTGGACAACATCCAGGTTTGAGCTGATAATTGGCAAGAAACATTCGTGTCACATAAGTGCCAGGCAATGACCAGCTCAAATAAAAGAGAATCTAACCATCTCCCCTTGACATTCAATGGCATTAACATCGCTGAATCCCCCACTATCAACATCCTAAAGGGTTACCATTGACCAGAAACTGAACTGGGATAGCCATATAAATATTGTGGCTTCAAGAGCAGGACAGAGGCTAGAAATCCTGTGACAAGCAACTCACCTCCTGACTCCCCAAAGGCTGTCCACCATCTACAAGGTACAAGTCAGGAGTGTGATGGAATACTCTCCACTTGCCTGGATGGGTGCAGCTCCAACAAAACTCAAGAAGCTCGACACCATGCAGGACAAAGCAGTCCGCTTGATTGGCAAACCATCCACAAACTTTCACTCCCTCCACCCATCCACAACTTTCACTCCCTCCACCACCGATGCTCAGTGGCAGCAATGTGTACCATCTACAAGATGCACTGCAGCAATGCACCAAGGCCCCTCGTCAGCACCTTCCAAACCCTGGACCTCTACCACCTAGAAGGACAAGGGCAGCAGATCCTTGGGAACGCCATCACTTGCAGGTTCCCCTCCAAGTCACACACCATCCTGACTTGGAACTATATCGCCGTTCCTTCACTGTCGCTGGGTCAAAATCCTGGAATTCCCTTCCTAACAGCACTGTGGGTGTACTTACCCCACATGGACTGCAGCAGTTCAAGAAGGCAGCTCACCACCACCTTCTCAAGGGGCGAAAAGGATGGACAATAAATGCTGGCCTCCAGCAGCATCGCCCAAAATCTCAAGAATGAATTCAAAAAGAGAAAATAACCTCAGCAGGGAATATAAACGCAAAAAAATACAACAACAACCACAACATTAAAAAATGCAACAACAACTTAAGCAGGGAAGGAAACAACAACCTCAACAAAAACCTCAGAAGGGAAAACACCAACCAACACAACAATTACCTCAGCAGGAGAACAACGCCAACAAATTCAACAACAGATCAGCAGGAGATTCAAACACCAACAAATTCAACAACCTCAGTCGGAGAAAAACACCAGCAAATACAGCAACAAATACACCAACAACTTCAGCAGCAGAATGATACCAACAAATTCAACAGCAACGAGTGGAAGCCAATGGTAGAGAAAGGGGCGTGTGTTTCCCATCAGGGAGGGAGGTGTTGTGCAAACTTGAATCACTTCCTTGAGTTTTCATGTGGCTGCACACA
Organism: Heterodontus francisci; assembly: GCF_036365525.1. NCBI lineage: Eukaryota > Metazoa > Chordata > Chondrichthyes > Heterodontiformes > Heterodontidae > Heterodontus > Heterodontus francisci. Next base: position 1,745,488 of record NW_027140807.1, on the reverse strand, counting down.
AGACTCAACTCTCTTCTTTCCACTGATTTCCCAATTGCAGGATCAGCTTCCAGTGGAAGATGTATCTGTTACTGAGTCTCATGGTCTTATTTCAAAGTAAGGGATCTTTCTCACCACCACCCCACACCCCCATTGTTTGTGCTAACAGCTCTCTTTCTTATTGTCTTTCTCTCTATCTTTCTCTCCTTCCTTCATTCCTCACATTCCAGATTGTCCCTGTTCACTGATCTTCTTCTCTCCCTGTCTCTTCCCCCAGGCACGATCTCAGCGAGGGTCCGTCAGCTTCCACCGCCATCTCCAGACTTCCTAGGGAGGGAGTAGGACTGGAGTGTCGTGTGGAGGGTGAGGGTAACGGTTCCATGTTCTGGTACAGACAGGACAGGCGAAGGAGCCGCGGCTGATGTTTTACTCCTGGGATAATGGGGTTGTCTTCTGAGGAATGGTTGAACAGGTTGGGCCTGTACTCATTGGGATTCAGAAGAATGAGAGGTGATCTTATTGAAATATACAAAATACATAAAGGGATAGACAGGTTCGATGCAGGTAAGATGTCTCCTTTGGTTCGGGAGTCTAGAACCAGGGGACACAATTTCAAAATAAGGGGGAAGCCACTTAGGACGGAGATGAGGAGAAATGTCTTTGCTCAGAGGGTTGTGAATCTTTGGAATTCTCTACCCCAGAGGGCTGTGGAAGCTCAGTCATTGAGTATGTCTAAAGCAGAGATTGACAGATTTCTAAATACCAATGACATAAAGGGATATGAGAATAGTCTGGGGAAAAGGCATTGAAATGGATGATCAGCCATGATAGTATTGGATGGTGGAGCAGGCTCGATGGGCTGAATGGCCTACTCCTGTTCCTATGTTCCCAAGCTGCTGAAATACTTTCTCCAAAACTACCCCATCAGTTCCCCTTAATATCTCAACAACTTTGAACAAATCACCTTGATCCTCCTAACTTTCAGGGAATAAATCCCCAGTTTGTGTAATATCACCTCGTAATTTATCCCTTTGAGTCCAGTTATCATTCTGGTAAATCTACACTGCACTCAAATGGACATGGACCCCCCAAGTCTCTTTGGACCACCAGTGTTTCTTGTTTTTCAGCATTTGTAAAGTACTCTGCTCTAGTATTTTTTACCGACATTGAAATCTATCTACCACAGTTTTGCCCATTTATTTAAGATATTATTATCTCTTTGTAATTTGATGCTTCCAGCTACACTGCTTACAACGCTGCCTATTTTTGTGTCATTGGTGTCATTCTACCCCATCATCTTAAATCGTTCATGAATGCAGCAAAATTGAGACACACACGGGCTTTGCACTAGTAGACAGGAGTGAATCATTCCATCCGAGAGGTTTTTTAATTCCAGATTGATGTTTCTTTTTGAAAAAACAGAATTCAAATTCACAACAGCCCAGTGTGGGATTTGAACTCCTGCTTTTTCAATCATCAGTTCAGGCCTTCAAATTAAAACACATAAAAAGCGATTCATTTTCCTACTGCTGTTGTCTGACTGTCTCAGGTTTTGTATATTGTTCCCTTCTCCTCTTCTTCCATGTGTCTGAATTCTTTGAAGTTTGTCAGACATTGGTAAACTACTTCATGTGGTGTTCTGTAAATACCTTCAATTCTGTGGATCTGCAAGGGAAACTATTCAAATTCTCACCTTATTGCATCAACCAAAACCTGCTGGTCCATTCAAACACCCCTATTTCCTGTCTCTGCAAAGATAGCTCAAACGTCCACAATGCAGGAATGTCTGAATGGAAACAGCTTTTGACACATTTCCCAACACGTTTGTTAACACTTTTCGGGATGAAGCTAGATTCAACTTACAGATTGCAAGCCCCAAATTGAATCTTTAAGATATAAAAAGTGACACAAGTGAAATCCCAGATCTCTTTGTCCCTGCACCCATTTTAACATGATACCATTTAGTTTATATCGCTTCTTCTCAGCCTTCCTTCCAAAATGCATCATTTTACATTTCTCAGCATTGAAGTTAACCTGCTATGAGTCTCACCATTTCACCAGACTGCCTCTATCCAACTGAAGTCTACTACTATTCCCTTCCCTGTTTGTTCCATTGCAGATGGCACAATGTTGAAGTTATGCCCTGTAAACCCAAGTCCAAGTCATTAATATATATCAAAACGATCAGTTGTCCTAATCCAAACCACTGGGGAATACCCCTGTACCACAATGTACACTGTATACAGTGAGTACAAAAGCCGGGAGGTTATGCTGAACATTTATAAAGCTCTGGTTAGGCCCCAATGGGAGAATTGTGTCCAGTTCTGGTCACCACACTTTAGGAAGGAGGGGATAGTCCTTGAGAGGTTGCAGAGGAGATTTAGCAGAATGGTTACTGGGATGAGGGATTTTAGCGACAAAGTTAGGTTGGAAAAGCTGGGTTTGGTCTCCATAGAGCAAAGGAGATTGTGGGAAGAGTGAATAGAAGTGCATAAGATTATTTCAGGGATAGATTCGGACCTCCAGTCTGAACCAACCATTCACCACTACTCTCTGTGTTCTGTCCCTTATCCAATGTTGTATACACTCTGTCCCTCTACAGAACACTCCAGAAGCTTGACACCATCCAGGACAAAGCAGCCCACTTGATTGGCACCCCATGCACCACTTCAAACATTGATCAGATCACCCCTTAACCTTCTAAATTGCAGGGATACAGAGTAAAGCTCCATCTACACTGTCCCATCAAATGCTGCCAAGCTATTAGTTAGCTATTGAGTCAATCTCTGCCTTCTCTGTTCTATCAAACACTCCCAGGGCAGGTACAGTGTGGGGTTAGATACAGAGTAAAGCTATATATGCCTCTCCTTCTCCTCCTCCATCCAGATGGAGAGAGTAACAGTGCGAAAGACAGGGATGGGTATAGAGATAGAAAAGAACAAAGAGAGAGGGAAGGATAGCACTGGGGAGAGATTACCAGAGAGAAAGAGGAAGAGATTGGGAAGGACAGTGTCGGTCAGTGTTTCCGCAAAACTGTGTGCAGCATCGTTGAAGGTATGAAACGGCTAGAGATTGGGATTGAGAGGGTACAGAGGGAGATCGAGATAGAGAGAGAAGAGGAGAGAGATAAACATGGACAGATTAGCAGAGAGGGGAACTAGTGATTGAGTGAGTAAGAGAGAGGGAAGACAGAGATGGAGAGAGATTACCAGTAAGAGTAGCTCTCCACTTCTCTCTCCATGCCTATCTCTCCCTTTCTCACTGGTACCCTCTCTCCATCTGTATTTATCCCTCTCTCCTGATGTTTCTCACTCTAAGCCTATTTCTTGTACATCTGTGTACACAGGATTACATCAAACTATGAATATATTTGACATTTGCCCTTTCGATCTAGCCTAACAACGTGACTGTTCTCCAACATTGTCTCTTTGTCTGTGAACCCCGGGGGGCCTTGAAGTGAATGTTCACTGATTCCTGAGGCTGACAGGACAGGTGGGTAAGCTGGTTAGGAAGGGATAAGGGAGGCTTTCATTTCCCGAGCAGCGGTAACAATCTCTCAGTGTCGATCCTATCCAGTCCCTTTAGAATCTGATATGTTTCAATAGGATCACCTCTCATTCTTCTAAACTCCAGAGAATACAGGTCCAATTTACTTAGCCTCTCATCAGAGGACAAAGGCAGAGAAACTAAACAAATACTTTGTGTCTTTCTACATGTTCTCAGTCATGCTCTGCCATCTTCCTCCAATCATTAAACACTGCAGTTTATGGATATTTCACTGTTTGCTGTAGAGCTGATGAATTTGTTTGATTGGCAGTGATAATATTTTTGGACCATTGTATCGAGTCCAATGGGTTGCAACCAGGATTACTGGGTGACTTCTCTCTGCAACTTTTAATCTTTAATAAAGCTTATCTGGGCCTTAACCTGCAATCTGTTTTTTATATGTCTGACTCCACTCATTCACCCGGGAATAAAGTTACTTTTGTCTGGTTGTGCACCCAATTAAATGACTGATTAACACGGCGAGTCTTTCTATACTATGAACGTGTGCTGATCTCTCTCTCTCTCTCTCTCTCTCACGCACACACACACTATCTGCCTCTCTCTCTGCCCACATCTATCCCGGAATTCCCCTCTCTCTCTGACGGACACTCATTCATTTTTCGCTCTTTCTGTACACACTGTGTCTACTCGTTTCCTCTGATTTCTCATTTTCCTTCCCACTCTCTCTCTCTCTTTCACTCTGTTACTCTTTCCTCACCTTTATCTCTCCATTTGTCTGTTTCCTCACTCTCAAACTCTACCAGTCCCTCACTCTCCACCTTCCTTTCTCTTTGATCGCTCTTTACATCTCTCTATCACTCTCTCTCCATCTCTATCCAATTGAGGAAATTCTCCCTCCATTTCTCACCATCTCTTGCTCTCTCACTCTCTCCCCATCACCTATTTTCTCTCAGTCTCTCCATCTCTCTATTATTCTTTCAAGCTCATTTCTCTCTCTCTCTCCCCCATCACTCTCTCTTTTCTATTTCCCTCTCTGTCACTTGCTCTCTCAGTCTCTTGCTCTGTCTGTCCACGTTGGGTCCCTTTAAGAGTTTGGGACAGTTCTGGCGTTGCAGTTTGGTGCTGGCCCCTCCCCCCACATGCGTGCTCACATGTCGCCGAAACCGCGGTTGCGCGGAAGCTGGAGGCAGCTTTTGACCCCTTTGACCTCCAAACATGTGGGGCGCTGCAGCCAATCAGATACTATGTCCCCCCGTGAACGATTTCCTGTCCCTCCAACAGCTTGTGCCATTGCCCAATTTATCTGCTGATGTTGAATTTGTTTGTGATTATCAGCTACTGAAGTTGTTGTATTTGTTAGATTTTTTTTGTCCTCACAAAGCTGTTCTTTTCCGGTTGAAATTGTTGAATTTGTTGGTATTTTATCCTGTTGAGGTTGTTTTTGTATTTGTTGGGGTGTTTCTCTGGCTGACGTCGTTGCTGTTGAATTTGTTTGTGTTTTTCTGCCGAAATTACTTTTGAATTTGTTGGTGCTTTTCGCTTGCTGAACTTGTTGTTGAAGTTAACTGTTTTTGCTTCTGCCAAGGGTGGTGTTGTATCTGTTGGTGTTTTTCTCTTGAAGTTGTTGCTGTATCTGTCGGTGTTTTTCACTCGATGTTGCTCGATTTCTTGGTGCTTTTCTCCACCTGCAGTTGTTTTTGAATTTGCTGTGTTTCTCCTGCTGACCGTGTTTTGGAACTTGTCGGTGTTTTTCTCCTCTTGAAATTGATGCTGCAGTTGTTGGTGTTTCTGCCCTGTTGAGGAGGTTTTTGTATTTGTTGGTGTTTTTCTTCTGTTGAGATTGTTGTTGAGTTTGTTGGTTTCTCTGCTGCTGAGGTTGTTGTTCTTTGTTGTTGTTTCCCTCCTGTTGAGGTTGTTGTAGAATTTGTTGGTGCTCGTTCTCTGTTCAAGTTGTTGTTGCATTTGTTAGTGTTTCTCTCCTGGTGAGGTTGTTGTTGAATTTGTTGGTGCTCTTTCCCTGTTCAAGATGCTGTTGAATTTGTTGGTGTTTCTCTCCTGTTGAGGTTGTTGTTGAATTTGTTGCTGCTCGTTCCCTGTTCGACTTGTTGTGGCATTTGTTTATTTCTCTCCTGAAGTTATTGCTGTATTTGTTCGTGTATTTTTGCTCCTGAAGTTATTGTATTTGTTGTTCTTTTTCCCCCTCCTGAAATTACTGTTGAATTCCCCTGTTCCTCCTAAACATGTTACACTCACCACCCCTCATGACTCAGCTTACACTAAAACTGTATCTCTGAGTGAAATCTCTCGAATGTACATGTAATAATTGCTTCCAGCATCTCCCTGGAAGCCTGTTCCATGGAGTGACCTCCCGCTCGCTGAAATAACCTTTCTGCAGATTTGTTTCCAGGTCAAATAATTAAAATGAAGTAACTACTACAACAAAGAATATTGTCCTTTTTCCATCAAGGAGGCTGGAATAGAAAGCGCTGGATGTTGTGTTACTGTTGTATGAAGCTCTGATTCGACCCCATCTGGAGGAATTCTGTTCAGTTCTGTGCACCTGCACCGCAGCTCAGGAAGGATATCTCAGCCTTGGAGGCAGTGACATCGGGTTTAAAAGGGTTAAATTAGCTTCACAGTTTGTATGGTCATGTGTCATATTCCCTTGAGTATAGGAATTTAAAGGGTGATGTCATTGAGGTAGTCGTTTGGAAGTACAGAACTTGAGTATTGCCGAAAATAGCGACATGTTGTCAAAGCTCTTCATCTTGCACTCACCAGGACAATCCGCAAGAATGCCAATTTTAAATTTTTTGTCAGTGTAATTCTTAGCACATGATTATTTAGCAAATGTTGTCCATTTGCAGAATCACATCTCATGTTGGAAACTGTGTATTTAGTTTTGCAAGCATGGGCTGGTGAGATACGGCCCGTACCTTGCCTGTTGCAAACAGTGGAAGGGATATGTGGGGATTATCCTATAAGCAGAGGTTGAGAAGTCTGCTCTGTGTATGAACAGTGAGGGGGTTCAGTGACAGAGCCATTCCTGATATCAGCAATTAACTCAACAGGAGTTGAAATGATATCATTGCGTGTTTGTTGGCCCCTCGAGCCTGCTCAGCCATTCTATAAGATCATGGCTGATCTGATTGTAGCTTTAACTCCACTTTCCTGTCTTCCCCCTATAACCCTGACTCCCTTGTAGATCAAAAATCTGTCCAACTCAAGCTTGAATATATTCAATGGCCCAGCCTCCGATGCTCTCCGGGGAACCGAGTTCCACAGACTCAACCTTTGAGTTGAGTCGATTTGGCCAAACTCTTCAACCTTTCCTCATAACAATCATAGAATTGTGATAATGCAGAAGGAGGCCATTCAGCCCATCATGTCCACTGGCTCTCTGAAAGAGCAACTTCTTCAGGTCCATTCCCCCAGCTTCCTCCTTTCACCATGCACATTCTTCCTTTTCATATAACTGTCTAATTCCCTTTTGAATGCTTCAATTGAACCTGCCTCCACCACGTTCTCAGGTAGCGCATTCCAGACTCGCTGTGTGAAAAGTCTTTCCTCATGTCACTTTTGCTTCTCTTACCAAATATTGTAAATCTGTGTCCTCTCGTTTAATATTTATTAGAGATACAGCATTGAAACAGACCCTTCGGCCCACCCAGTCATGCCGAACTTCTTCTTTGGCCTCCTTGTCTCGAAGACAATGGGTAAGCGCCTGAAGGTGGTCAGTGGTTTGTGGAACAGCGCCTGGAGTGGCTATAAAGGCCAATTCTAGAGTAACAGACTCTTCCACAGGTGCTACATATAAAATTGGTTGTCGGGGCTGTTACACAGTTGGCTCTCTCCTTGCGCTTCTGTCTTTTTTCCTGCCAACTGCTAAGTCTCTCCAACTCGCCACTCTTCAGACCCACCTTTATGGTTGTCTGCCAGCTCTGGCGATCGCTGGCAACTGACTCCCACGACTTGTGATCAATGTCACAGGACTTCATGTCGCATTTGCAGACGTCTTTAAAGTGGAGACATGGACATCTGGTGGGTCTGATACCAGTGACGAGCTCGCTGTACAATGTGTCCTTGGGGATCCTGCCATCTTCCATGCGGCTCACATGGCCAAGCCATCTGATGCTCCGCTGGCTTATATGCTGGGGATGTTGGTCGTCTCGAGAACGTCTGTGTTGGAGATACGGTCCTGATGCCAAGCATTCTCCGGAGGCAGTGAAGATGGAATGAATTGAGGCGTCGCTCTTGGCTGACATACGTTGTCCAGGCCTTGCTGCCATGCAGGAAGGTACTGAGGACACAGGCATGATACACTTGGACTTTTGTGTTCTGTGTCAGTGCGCCATTTTCCCACACCCTCTTGGCCAGTCTGGGCATAGCAGCGGAAGCCTTTCCCATGCGCTTGTTGATTTCTGCATCGAGAGACAGGTTAATGGTGATAGTTGAGCCTAGGTCGGTGAACTCTTGAAGCACTTCCAAAGCGTGGACGCCGATATTGATGGATGGAACATTTCTGACATCCTGTCCCATGATGCTCGTTTTCTTGAGGATGATGGTGAGGTCAAATTCGTTGCAGGCAGCCGCAATCCTGTCGATGTGTCTCTGCAGACACTCTTCAGTGTGAGATGTTAATGCTGCATCGTCAGCAAAGAGGAGTTCTCTGATGAGGACTTTCCGTACTTTGGTCTTCGGTCTTAGACGGGCAAGGTTGAACAACCTGCCCCCTGATCTTGTGTGGAGGAAAGTTCCTTCTTCTGAAGACTTGAACGCATGTGTGAGCAGCAGGGAGAAGAAGATCCCAAACAGTGTAGGTGCGAGAACACAGCCCTGTTTCACGCCACTCAGGATAGGAAAGGGGTCTGATGAGGCGCCGCTGTGCTGAATTGTGCCTTTCATATTGTCATGGAATGAGGTGATGATACTTAGTAGCTTTGGTGGACATCCAAACTTTTCTAGTAGTCTGAAGAGACCACGTCTGCTGACGAGGTCAAAGGCTTTGGTGAGATCAATGAAAGAAATGTAGAGGGACATCTGTTGTTCACAGCATTTCTCCTGTAGCTGGCGAAGGGAGAACAGCATGTCAATAGTAGATCTCTCTGCTCGAAAGCCTCACTGTGCCTCAGGGTAGACATGCTCAGCCAGCTTCTGGAGCATGTTTAATTCGACTCGAGCGAAGACTTTCCCTGCTATGCTGAGCAGAGAGATTCCACGGTAGTTGTTGCAGTCACCGTGGTCACCCTTGTTCATATAGAGGGTGATGATATTGGCATCGCGCATGTCCTGTGGTACTGCTCCCTCATCCCAGCACAGGCAAAGCACTTCGTTCAGTGCTGACAGTATAGCAGGCTTGGCACTCTTGACTATTTCAGGGGTAATGCTATCCTTTCCCAGGGGCTTTTCCACTGGCTAGAGAATCAATGGCATCACCAAGTTCCGATTTTGTTAGCTGTACGTCCAGCTCATCCATGACTGGCAGAGACTGGGCTGCATTGAGGGTGGTATCAGTGACAACATTTTCCCTGGAGTACAGTTCTAGGTAGTGTTCCACCCAGCGGTCCATTTGCTTGCGTTGGTCAGTAATTGTGTCCCCTGATTCAGATTTGAGAGGGGCGATCTTCTTGATGGTTGGCCCAAAAGTTCTCTTCATGCCATCATACATTCCTCTGATATTTCCAGTGTCCGAGCCCAGCTGAATATGACTGCATAGGGGCTGCCAGTAGTCATATGCACAGCGCTTCGGGCTGCTTTAAGTGCTGCGGATGTTAACTCGCTGGGGGCTTTCGTGTAGTTCAGCAGTGTAATGCGCTTAGCGGCTATGATCGGTTCCAGATCTTCAATGTGAGATTGAAACCAGTCTGCATTCCGCTTCACACATTTGCCATAGGTGGTCATTGCTGAGTCATAGATGGCGTCTCTGATGTGGGCCCATTTGGTCTCTGCATCCCCTGTGGGAGTGTTTTGAAGGGCTTTTTCAGGTGAATTTAGAAACTTATGTAACCGCTGTGGATGAGAAATTCTGCCAGTGTGATGCGCGGGCAGCCCTTCTGCTTGGAGTGATGCAGCTTCTTTGGTTTGAGTCCAACCTTGCTGCACACCAGGGGCTGGTCGGTGTCGCAGTCCATGACAACCACCCATGAAGACTAACCCTGCATATTCCCTATCACCGACCTACACTCGGGGCAATTTCCAATGGCCAATTTACCTATCAACCTGCAAGTCATTGCTGTGGGAGGAAACCAGAGCAGCCAGCAGAAACCCACACGGTCACAGGGAGAACTTGCAAACTCCGCACAGGCAGTACCCAGAATCGAACCCGTGTCGCTGGAGCTGTGAGGCTGCAGTGCTAACCACTACATCACTGTGCACCCTGTTCTTGATCCTTTCACGAGTGGGAACAGTTTCTCTCTATCTACTCTGTCCAGACCCCTCATGATTTTGAATATCTCTCTCAAATCACCTCTCTGCCTTCTCTTCTCCAAGGAAAACAGCCCTAACTTCTCGAATCTATCTTCATAACTGAAATTCCTCATCCCTGGAACCATTCTTGTGAATCTCGTCTGTACTCTCTCCAATGCCCTCACATCTTTTCTCAAGTGCAGCACCCAAAACTGGAGGCAATACTCCAGTTGAGGACGAACTAGTGCCTTGCACAAGTTCAAAATAACTTCGTTGCTCTTTTAATCTGTGCCACTATTAATAAAACCCAGGATACTGTATACTTTATGAACCACTCTGTCAACCTGTCCTGCCACCTTCAATGACTTATGCACAAATGCATCCAGGTCTCTCTGCTCCTGCACCCTCTTTAGAATCGTAACCTCTATTCTATATTGTCTCTCCATGGTCTTCCTCCCAAAATTAATCACTTCACATTTCCCCACATTGAACCTCATCTGTCACTTGTCCGCCCATTCCACCAATTTGTCGATGTCCTTTTGAAGTTCTACACTATCCTCCTGACAGTTCACAATGCTTCCAGGTTTCGTATCATTTGCAAATTTTGAAGTTGTGCCCTGTACACCGAGGTCTAGGACATTAATATATATCAGGAAATGCCAGGGTCCCACCACCGATCCCTGGGGAACTCCACCACAAACCTTCTTCCAGCCCGAAAACATCCATTAATCACTATTCTCAGTTTCCTGTCACTCAGCCAGTTTTATATGCATGTTGTTACCATCCCTTTTATTCAATGAACTACATGTTTGCTCACAAGTCTGTTGTGTGGAACTGTATCAAATGTCTTTTGAAGGGCCAGGTTCATCACGTCAACAGCAAGCTGGAATGGGCCGAATGGTCCACTCCTGTTGCCAGGATTTCTCATTTTCCTCTGTGAGTCCTCAAGTGAGCTGGAATATCCAGGGTGGAAGCACTGACCAGAATAGAATGGAGCAGCATGAGGTTTGGGGAATGCTGGGCAGATCCACTACGTACAGTCACATCCCTTCTGATCCCAGCCCTCAGCAATCATTTAACAGTGCGTGTTCCCTCCCAGAACAAGAAAACACTGGATTTCCATGATCAGATGGGAAAGCCATTCCAGCAACATCAATAATCTTCTTGAGACGGTCAGGTTCAATATTCATAGATATATTGAGCAGACAGAGAATGCAATAAAACTTTAAACACACGGTTTACAATCAGATTTGCAATCACACTGGGTGTTCAGGGAGTCAAACACGTTAAAAGCCCTTTCCAAGCTGCAGCTCTCCTTGTCTGAATGTCCATCAATGGAAGATACGCAGCCATATTCACTTATTGCAGACGTTTTACATCGTTACACTCGAGAGTTGTGACCAATGAGTCATTTCACAACAGTGCAACTGACTGATCAGGATGTTAATATTGGGAAATTGGAGAGTAGCAGGGAGTCACTGAATGACAATCATTTCAGGGGGATGGGTGAACAAGGTTCTGAGTGAGTTAAGACACAGCAAATGATTGCATGAGTATAAGATCAGGAAGTGTGAAAGATGTGAGCTTGGCCAGGAGAGCATTGGAATAGTCCAGGCTCGAGGTAACAGAGACACGGATTAGGGTTTCAGCAGCAGATGAGCTGAGGCAGTGTCGGAGTAGAGAGATGGTATGGAGGTGGAAATGGACAGTCTTGGTGATTGTGCGGATATGTAGTCGGAAACTCATCTCGGGGTCAAACACAACAACAAAGGCTGAAAACTGTCTTGATCAGTTTCAGACAGGTACCAGAGATGGTGTCGGTGGTCCAAGAATGACATTTGTGTCGGGGACCACAGACAATGGCTTCAGTCTTCCCAATATTTGGTCGGAGAAAATATCTGCTATCCAGTATGGGATGTTAGACAAGCAGTGTGACAGAGCAGAGACAATGGAGGGATTCACAGAGATGTTTGTGAGATAGAGTGTTGTCAGCATTCGTTTCCTGAGCTCACTATAACTCCGTCCTTTGTTATTAAACATTTGACACTTGTCACACATAAATGCTATTGTACCAAATGAAAGCTTTCCTTTTAAATATATTTTGATTCTCAAAAGTTCAGCATCAACCGATGCCCCATTCTTCATGAACTCTCAATTTAAAAGATGTTATCTACCCAGAGGTTCTCCTTGGACAAGGACTAACTGTTTTCCTTGCCCCTGCTCTCAGTGCTGACAGCTCCATGAAGCTTTGGGACCTCTACTCAATGGTAGATCTTTAAAGAAACTCCCTCATTAAACCTGAGACCACTTCATCCTGATAGTGGCCAGAGCTGTCAGGTTAGTCTGGGTTCAGCTGACCAGTGGTCACTGTATACAAATGGGATCGTACTTCTCTATTTAACAAAGCAATAGCTTAAAGCTCCCACACCCCTGCAGTATAAAGACACACCAATTACAGTATAACATTAGCATACTTCTAGTCGGAGATTAACCCTTTGCTGACAATTTCCTTGAGTTAAACAAGGTGAAGATAAGATGGTACAGTGATTGAGTGAGGTTGTAAAACACACAGAGACTGGATCACACGTGTCGGGTGCTTGTTGACATGTCCAAACTCCTTCACACTTCCACAGGCTCACTAGCCGAGCACTGAACGTCTTCTGGATCCAATTCGAGCTTCGTGTGTGGACACTGATCCTGGAACATGTGCTTCACCTGCATCGCAGAGAGGAGAAACGATGAATATTAATGCAAGGGGAGCAGTGAATAGAAAGAGACAGAGAGGATACAGACAGAGATCGGGAGAGAGGGTGGGGACAAGACAGTGAGGGACAGGGAGAGGAAAAGATACTCAGATAGAGGGAGAGATGGAGAGGGAGGTTAGGAGAGCTCCAGGGATTGAGACAGAGGTAGAGAAACAGAGGGTGTGAGAGCGAGAGGTCGTCAGAGATGCAGTGAGGGAGAGACAGGCACAGACAGAAAGAAAGACAAAGAAAGAGAAATACAGAGTGGGTGAGCGAGGCAGAGAAAGAGACAGAGATAGAAAGGACATAAAGCGAGAATGGGGAGAGTGAGAGGGAAGATCAGAGAGAGGTTACCATACAACGAGGAGGCCATTCATCCCCTCGAGTCTGTTATACAGGAACAGGAGAGGCCATTCAACCCCTCGTTCGAGTTCTTACACGGGAACAGGAGAAGGCCATTCAGCCCCCTCACCCCCTCTCGAGCCTTTCACACAGGCTTAGGAGGAGGCCCATTCAGCCCCTCACAAGCCTGAACTGGGGACCAGAAGATAAGCAGAGGTGGAATTAGAGCTGTTTAAATATCTGAGCTGGAATTCCCATTCAGTGAATACAGACAGTGAGAGGGAGGATCTGTTGTCTCCCGTGTTTCTCCTCAGTACCGTGCAGTCTCTCACCCTCTCCACAACGATTCTCTTTGCAGTTTCATAATCCAGATCAGTCATTGAAGTGATCTTCACATTAATCCTCTTGTATTTGGTATCTAAACACAACAGTCACAACATCAACAGGTTGAACACACCCAGAGTTTAGCACAGGGCACGGGACGTATTTCGAATGATCTCTCCTCTCTAATTTAAACTCTCTTTCCTCCAGTTTGTCATCCACTCGTTTGTTCATCTGTCTCTGTTATTCTCTCTATCTCAACTCGTCTTGTCTCTGATCTGCCCTCCCTGTGTTATCATCCTCTATCCTGCACTCTCTTCTCTGTTGCCTCCTTGTTCCATCTCCCTAGATCATTTGCATTCCGTGTTTACTCCGGTCTCACTGCCCTTTACTCTGTCTCTGTCGATCACTCTCACTCTCTCTCTCTCTCTGATGCTCTCTGTCCCTCTGACAAAGACAAAGACAGAGAGACAAAGAGCATCTGTGAGAGAGAGAGAAAGTGAGAGTCAGAGAGACAGACAGGGAGACAGAACATCAGAGAGAGAAAGTGAGAGACAGAGTGAGGCGAAAGAGGGAGCTGGAGAAACTGAGAGCCACATAGAAGGAGAAAGGCGGCTACAGAAATGAAATATATTTATATATGCGTGTGAAAGGCAGATAAAGGAGAAACAGAGCGACAGAGATAAAACTGAGAGTTACAGAGAGAGGGATGCGAGATAGAAGCTCAAAGATATTTCTGAAGGAATTTCTGAAGGTTTACGTTTCAGTCTTTTCCCAATGATTCCACTCACACTGAATACAACGTGACTGCAACTCTTGTCCGACAGCACAGACAAGGCACAGAGAGAGAGAGAGAGAGAGAGAGAACGATGGGTTTTCCGACACAGAACGATCACACATCTGTTTGGAGACACTCTAACCTGATAGATTTGTGCCAGACTGAGACGGGAGGAGGGATTTCATATTCAGAAATGCGTAGAATCTGAAATGTTCCCACCGTCATCAGAAATAGGCTGGGAGTGGGAGGTTCCTCAGGAGTAGACGAGACCCCGAGTCTGAGAGGATCAAATAAAGACAAGAGGAATTTCACTGGGATTCGGAACGCTGGATGAGTGGAGGGAACTGTTTTCACACAGAACCTTTTCTCGTATGTAATCTCACTCCCTTTACACACTGAATCAATGTGTACCAGCCATTACCGAGGGGAGACACCAGACATCATTGTCTGCAGAATCAGTTACTACTCCGACAGGAAAAAAAACTAACAGAGAAAACTCGGCAGATTATCAAAGTGATCGGCAAAAGGAGAGGAAGAATGCCGTGAGGGGGAAAGTGGAGTCAGAGAACAAGAGAGAGCAGGAGTGAGAGAGAAAAGCAGGGAGGGCGACAGGGGTGATAGAGAAAAGAGTGAGGGAGATCTGTAGTGAGTGAGAGCAAGAGAGAGAAAAGAAAACAGCAGTGTAATGTTCCCCTTAATCAGTATTGATACCCCTCCTCCTTTCCTTCCTTCCCTCTCTTTCCTGAACACCTTGTAGTCAGGAATATTCACTGCCCAGTCCTGCCCCTCTTAGAGCCAGGACTCTGTTATTGCCACAACAACATATTTCCACATGGTTATTTGCGCCTGCAGCTCACCAACCTTATTTAACACTCTCCGGGCATTCATATCCACACACATTAAACAGAAGTTAGAGGTTAATAACTTCCTTCTTACACTGACCCCATCTAATACGTTATTCTATTTTACTGCCTTGCAACCTGTCCCTCAGAATTCTCTATGCATCTGTGTCTTACTTTTTAATGTTGCTCGAACCCTGTTCTTCTTGATGGATATTAATGAGTTACACTTGTGTGTACAGGGCAGAATTTCATAATTTGTAGTGAGCACAAGACCTGGAAGTATTGTGAACAGTGAGGAGGAAAGTGATGGACTTCAAGTTGACATAGACAGACCTGTGGGATGGGCAAGCAAGTGGCAGATGAAATTTAATGCAGAGAATTGTGAAGTGATTCATTTTGGTAGGAAGAAGGAGGAGAGGCAATATAAAATAAAGGATACAATTGTAAAGGAGGTTCAGGGGCAGAGGTGGTAAGACATGTCGAGAGAGTAGTGAATACATAGGAAGGATGTTAAGGTATTCGAGAGGGTGCGGAAAAGATTTACGAGAATGGTTCCCGGGATGAGGGACGTCAGTTCCATGAATAGATCAGAGAAGCTGTGGCTGTTCTTCCTGCAGAAGAGAAGATGAAGAGGAGATTTGATCAAGGTGTTCAAAATCACGAGGGATGTGGACAGAGCAGACAGGGAGAAACTGTTCCCATTGGTGGGAGGATCCAGAACCAGTGGACACCGGTTTTAGGTGAGTGGTAAAAGTAGCAAAAGAGACAGGAAAACCTTTTCACACAGCGAGTGGTTAGGATCTGAAATGCACTGCCCGAGAGTGTACTGGAGGCAGGTTCAATTGAGGCTTTCAAAAGGGAATTGGATAATTATCATAGGAGAAACAATCTGCAGTGCGATGGGGAAATGGCAGGAGTGGGAGTCGGTGAGTTGCTCAGGCTGAGAGCTGGCACGGTGAAGATGGGCTGAACGGCCTCTTTCTGGGCTGTAACCAGTCGATGAATCCATGATTCTGCGATGATAACCCCACAAGGCAGGTACCTGAGCTTCCAGAGCCCGCTGGGATAGAGGATGAAACCTCAGTAGATTCTCTAGTCGATTGTTCCTCGGATGCCTGAGTTTGGAAAATCACGGGTTCTGTAATAAAGGGAGGGAGACATTGCAGAGAGAGATATGGAGTAAAACACGACCGGTCAACAGGATGGTACTAGTGTCAGGAGAATGTCAGATAGCAGTCTTTATAAAACCATACTCTTCCATCCTGTTCACTGCATTACTGTGTCAAACTCCCCGATGTCACGGCGTCACACTCCCCTCAGTCTCTGTCACACTCTGCTCAGTCACTCTATCAAGCTCTCCTCAGTCACTGTATCACACTCCCATTAGTCGTTGCATCCCATTCCCCTCAGTCGCGGTATCCCACTCCTCTCATTCACTGTATCCCACTTCCCTCAGTCACTGCATCACACTCACCTCAATCACTGCATCACACTTATCTCAGCCGCTGTATCCCACTCCCCTCAGTCAATGTATCACACTCCCCTCAGTCACTGTATACCATCCCCTCAGTCACTGTATCCCATTCCCTCAGTCACTGTATCACACTCCCCTCAGTCACTGTATCACACTCCCCTCAGTCATTGTATCATGCTCCCCTCAGTCACTATGTCACACTCCCTCAATCACTGTATCACAGTCCCCTTTCTCACTGTATCGCACTTCCCTCAGTCACTGTATCACACTCCGCTCAGTCGCTGCATCACCCTCCCCTCAGTCGCTGCATCACACTTCCCTCAGTCACTGTATCACACTCCCCTCAGCAATTGTATCACTCTTCCCTCAGTAACTGTATCACACTTCCCTCAGTCACTGTATCACACTTCCCTCAGTCACTGTATCCCACTCCCCTCAGCAACTGTATCACACTTCCCTCAGTCACTGTATCCCACTCCCCACAGTTGCTGCATCACACTCCCCTCAGTCACTGTATCACATTTCCCTCAGACACTGTATCCCACGCTCCGCAGTCACTGGATCCCAATCTCCTCAGTCACTGCATCCCACTCCGTTCAGTCAATGCATCGCACTCCCTTCAGTCACTAAATCTCACTCCCCTCAGTCACTTTGTCCCATTGCCCTCAGTCATTGTGTCCCACTGCCCTCAGTCACTACATCCAACTCCCCTCGGTCACTGCATCCCATCCCCCTCAGTCACGAGATCCCACTCCGCTCAGTCATTACATCCCACTCCCCTCAGTCACTATATCCCACTGCCCTCTATCATTGCCCCACACTCCATCATTAAGAGACTGGATGTGTCTCTGAGACTGAGCACTTCAGGCGTCACAGTGTGGGACTCTGTAATGTGATTCCAGATTATTTGGGTCAGATCTGTTCTCACTCTATTGAGATTGGTTCTCCCTCAATGAATTATCTTTCCTCCGTATTTCTCCTTGTCCTTTTCCAGTGCCAACTTCAACCGCATGGTCCAATGGTCACTGTACCCAAATGTTCCACGGTGGACCCTAAATTCACTTGTCCCACTTCATTTCCCAGAATCAGATCCAGCAATGCCTCCTTCCTCGTTGGACTGGAAACAAACTGACGTCAGAAATTCTCCTGAACACACTCGAGAAACTCTTGTCCCACTCTGCCGTTTACACTATTACTATTCCAGACTATATTCAGATAATTATAGCCCAACGATCGATCAACACTTTAACTCTTGCATCTCTTGGTTGCTCTATGCAAATATGTTCCTCTATAACTTTCCCACCAGTTGTTGGCCTATAAAATAGACCCAGAAAGGTCATGGTATTTCTTCCGTTGTTTCACTTTAATCTGATGGATTCTATCCTTGGTTCCTCTGCGACATCATCTCTTTCCAGCACTGTAATGCTCCCCTTAATCAATACTGAAACCCGCCTCCTTTCCTTGCTTCCCTCTCTTTCCTGAACAGCTAGTAGTCAGGAATATTCACTACCCAGTCCTGCCTCTCTTCGAACCAGGAATCGGTTATTGCCACAACAGCATATTTCCACGTGGCTATCTGCACCTGCAGCTCAACAACCTTATTTACCACTCTCCGTCCATCCATATACACACACATTAAACTGAATTTTCAGCTCATCACCATCCCTCTTGCACTGTCCCAGTCCAATACGTTACTCTTTTCTACTCCAATGTTATCTGTCCCTCCTAATTCTCTGTGCATCTGTGTTTTACTCTTTAATATTGCTCGAACCCTGTTTTTCTTGATGTATATGTATGTGTTGCATTTGTGTGTACAGGGCAGAATTTCAAAATTTGTGGAGGGCACAAGACCTGGAAGTATTGTGAACAGTGAGGAGGATAGTGATGGACTTCAAGTGGACATAGACAGACCTGTGGAATGGGCAGGCAAGTGACAGATGAAATTTAATGCAGAGAATTGTGAAGTGATGCATTTTGGTCGGAGGAAGGAGGAGAGGCAATATAAAATAAAGGATACAATTGTAAAGGGGGTGCAGGGGCAGAGGGACCTGGGGGTACATGTGCACAGATCATTGAAGGTGGCAAGACAGGTCGAGAGAGCGGTTAATACTTAGGAATGATGTGAAGGTATTCGAGAGGGTTCAGAGATGATTTACAAGAATGGTTCCCGGGATGAGGGACGTCAGTTACATGGATTGATCGGAGAAGCTGGGGCTCTTTCCCCTGGAGAAGAGAAGATTAAGAGAAGATTTGATCGAGGTGTTCAAAATCAAGAGGGATGTGGACAGAGTAGACAGGGAGAAACTGTTCCCATCGGTGGGAGAATCCAGAACCAGAGGACACCGGTTTTAAGTGAGTGGTAAAAGTAGCAACAGAGACAGGAAAACCTTTTCACACAGCGATTGGTTAGGATCTGGAATGCACTGCCTGAGAGTGTACTGGAGGTAGGTTCAATTGAGGCTTTCAAAAGTGAATTTGATAATTATCATAGGAGAAACAATCTGCAGGGAGATGGGGAAATGGCAGGAGTGGGAGTAGGTGAGTTGCTCAGGAATAGAGCTGTCACGGTGATGATGGGCTCAATGGCCTCTTTCTGTGCTGTAACCAGTCTCTGATACCATGATTCTGCGATGATGACCCCACAAGGCAGGTACCTGAGCTTCCAGAGCCCGCTGGGGTGGAGGATGAAACCTCAGTAGATGCTTTAGTCGATTGTTCCTCGTATTCCTGAGTTTGGGAAGTCACGGGTTCTGTAATAAAGGGAGGGAGACATTGGAAAGTGAGACATGGATGAAAACACATCAGGTCAACAGGATGGTGCTCATGTGAGGAGATTGACAGATAACAATCTTTATAAAACCATTATCTTCCATCCTGTTCACGACATTACTATGTCACACTCCCCTCAGTCACGGCGTCACGCTCCCCTCAGTCTCCATCACACTCCCCTCAGTCACTGCATCACACTCCCCTCTGTCACTGTTTCACACTACCCTCAGTCGCTGCATCACACTCCCCTCAGTGACTGTATCATACTCCCCTCAGACACTGTATCACACTCCCCTCAGACACTGTATCATACTACCCTCAGTCGCTGTATCCCACTCCCCTCAGTCACTGTATCCCACTCACCTCAGTCACTGTATCATACTACCCTCAGTCGCTGTATCCCACTCCCCTCAGTCACTGTATCCCACTCACCTCAGTCACTGCATCCCACTCTCCGCAGTTACCACATCCCATTCCGTGCCGTGAATACATACCACTGCCCTCAGTCACTATATCCCACTGCCCTCAGTCACGACGTCCCACTCCGCTCAGTGACTACATCCCACTCCCCTCAGTCACTGTCTCCCACTCACCTCAGTCACTGCATCCCACTCTCCGCAGTTACCACATCCCACTCCGCACAGTGAATACATACCACTGCCCTCAGTCACTATATCCCACTGCCCTCAGTCACTACGACCCACTCTGCTCAGTGACTATCTCACGCTGCCCTCAGTTACTGCATCCATATCCCATCAGTCACTATATCTCACTCACCTCAGTGACTATGTCCCACTGCCCTCAGTCACTATGTCCCACTGCCCTCAATGACTATATCCCACTCCCCTCAATGCCTATATCCCACTGCCCTGAGTCAATATGTCCCACTGTCCTCATTCATTATGTCCCACTCTGCTCAGTCACTATGTTCCGCACCCCTCGATGACTATATCCCACTGCCCTCAATCACTATGTCCTACTGCCCTCAGTAACTATATCCCACTCCCCTCAGTCACTGTGTCCCACTCCCCTCAGTCACTATATCCCTCTCCCCACACTCACTATATCCCACTCCCCTCATTCACTATATCTCACTCCCCTCAGTCACGACATCCCACTGCCCTCAATCACTATGTCCAACTGCCCTCAGTAACTACATCCCTCTCCCCTCACTCACTATATCCCACTGCCCTCAGTCACGACGTCCCACTCCGCTCAGTGACTACATCCCACTCCCCTCAGTCACTGTCTCCCACTCACCTCAGTCACTGCATCCCACTCTCCGCAGTTACCACATCCCACTCCGCACAGTGAATACATACCACTGCCCTCAGTCACTATATCCCACTGCCCTCAGTCACTACGACCCACTCTGCTCAGTGACTATCTCACGCTGCCCTCAATTACTGCATCCATATCCCATCAGTCACTATATCCCACTCACCTCAGTGACTATGTCCCACTGCCCTCAGTCACTATGTCCCAC
Organism: Heterodontus francisci; assembly: GCF_036365525.1. Lineage (NCBI taxonomy): Eukaryota > Metazoa > Chordata > Chondrichthyes > Heterodontiformes > Heterodontidae > Heterodontus > Heterodontus francisci. The sequence continues at coordinate 1,724,841 of NW_027140807.1, read as the reverse complement.
TGCCCTCAATGACTATATCCCACTCCCCTCAATGCCTATATCCCACTGCCCTGAGTCAATATGTCCCACTGTCCTCATTCATTATGTCCCACTCTGCTCAGTCACTATGTTCCGCACCCCTCGATGACTATATCCCACTGCCCTCAATCACTATGTCCTACTGCCCTCAGTAACTATATCCCACTCCCCTCAGTCACTGTGTCCCACTCCCCTCAGTCACTATATCCCTCTCCCCACACTCACTATATCCCACTCCCCTCATTCACTATATCTCACTCCCCTCAGTCACGACATCCCACTGCCCTCAATCACTATGTCCAACTGCCCTCAGTAACTACATCCCTCTCCCCTCACTCACTATATCCCACTACCCTAAGTCACTATGTCCCACTCCCCTCAGTCACTACATCCCTCTCCCCTCACTCACTATATCCCACTGCCCTCAGTCACTATGTCCCACTGCCCTCAGTCACTATGTCCCACTCCCCTCAGTCACTATATCCCTCGCCCCTCAATGACTATATCCCACAGCGCTCAATCACGATGTCCTACGGCCCTCAGTATCTATATCCCACTCCCCTCAGTCACTATATCCCACTGCCTCATTCACTATGTCTCACTCCCCTCAGTCACTATATCCCACTGCCTCATTCACTATGTCTCACTCCCCTCAGTCACTACATCCCACTGCCCTCAATCACTATGTCCAACTTCCCTCAGAAACTACATCCCACTCCCCTCAGTCACTATGTCCCACTCCCCTCAGTCACTACATCCCTCTCCCCTCACTCAGTTTATCCCACTGCCCTCACTCATTATGTCCCACTGCCCTCAGTCACTATATCCCTCTCCCCTCGGTCAGTGCAACCTTCTCCCCTCAGTCACTGCATCCCTCTCCCCTCAGTAACTATGTCCCACTCCCCTAAGTCCCATTGGTGCGAGGGTCCAGAACTAGAGGGCACCGGTTTTAGGTGAGTGGTAAAAGTCACAAGAGAGACTGGAAAATCTTTTCACACAGCGTGTGGTTAGGATCTGAAATGCACTGCCTGAGAGTGTGCTGGAGGCAGGTTTAATTGAGGCTTTCAAAAGGGAATTGGAAAATTGTCATCGGAGAAACAATCTGCAGTGCGACGGGGAAATGGCAGGAGTAGGAGTAGGTGAGTTGCACAGGCATAGAGCTGTCACAGTGACGATGGGCTCAATGGCCTCTTCCTGTGCTGTAACCAGTCTCTGATACCATGATTCTGCGATGATAACCCCACAAGACAGGTACCTGAGCTTCCAGAGCCCGCTGGGGTGGAGGATGAAACCTCAGTAGATTCTCCAGTCGATTGTTCCTCGGATTCCTGAGTTTGGGAAGTCACGGGTTCTGTAACAAAGGGAGGGAGACATTGCAAAGTGAGACATGGAGAAAAACACATCAGGTCAACAGGATGGTGCTCGTGTGAGGAGAATGACAGATAACAATCTTTATAAAACCATTATCTTCCATCCTGTTCACTACATAACTATGTCACACTCCCCTCAGTCACGGCGTCACGCTCCCCTCAGTCTCCATCACAATCCCCTCAGTCACTGCATCACGCTCCCCTCTGTCACTGTTTCACACTCCCTCTGTCACTGGATTACACTACCCTCAGTCGCTGCAACACACTCCCCTCAGTGACTGTATCATTCTCCCCTCAGACACTGTATCACACTCCCCTCAGTCACTGTATCATACTACCCTCAGTCGCTGTATCCCACTCCCGTCAGTCACTGTATCCCACTCACCTCAATCACTGCATCCCACTCTCCGCAGCTACCACATCCCACTCCGCGCAGTGAATACATACCACTGCCCTCAGTCACTATATCCCACTGCCCTCAATCACTGCATCCCTATCCCATCAGTCACTATATCCCACTCATCTCAGTGACTATGTCCCACTGCCCTCAATGACTATATCCCACTGAGCTCAGTCACTATGTCCCACTGCCCTCAGTCACTATGTGCCACTGCCCTCAATGACTATATCCCACTGCCCTCAGACAATATGTCCCACTGTCCTCATTCATTATGTTCCACTGCCCTCAGTCACTATGTTCTGCACCCCTCGATGACTATATCCGACTGCCCTCAATCACTATGTCCTACTGCCCTCAGTAACTATATCCCACACCCTTCAGTCACTATGTCCCACTCCCCTCAGTCACTATATCCTTCTCCCCTCACTCACTATATCTCACTCCCCTCAGTCACGACATCCCACTGCCCTCGATCACTATGTCCAACTGGCCTCAGTAACTACATCCCACTCCCCTCAGTCACTATGTCCCACTCCCCTCAGTCACTACATCCCTCTCCCCTCACTCACTATATCCCACTGCCCTCAGTCACAATGTCCCACTTCCCTCAGTCACTATATCCCACTCACCTCGGTCAGTGCAACCTTCTCCCCTCAGTCACTACATCTCTCTCCCCCACTAACTATGCCCCACTCCCCTAAGTCACATTGGTGGGAGGATCCAGAACTAGAGGGCACCGGTTTTAGGTGAGTGGCAAAAATTACAACAGAGACAGTAAAACTTTTTCACACAGCGTGTGGTTAGGATCTGAAATGCACTGCCTGAGAGTGTGCTGGAGGTAGGTTCAATTGAGGCTTTCAAAAGGGAATTGGAAAATTGTCATTGGAGAAACAATCTGCAGTGCGACGGGGAAATAGCAGGAGTGGGAGTAGGTGAGTTGCACAGGCATGGAGCTGTCACAGTGACGATGGGCTCAACGGGCTCTTTCTGTGCTGTAACCAGTCTCTGATTCCATGATTCTGCAATGATGACCCCACAAGACAGGTACCTGAGCTTCCAGAGCCCGCTGGGGTGGAGGATGAAACCTCAGTCGATTCTCTAGTCGATTGTTCCTCGGATTCCTGAGTTTGGGAAGTCACGGGTTCTGTAATAAAGGGAGGGAGACATTGCCAAGTGAGACATGGAGAAAAACACAACAGGTCAACAGGATGGTGCTCGTGTCAGGAGAATGACAGATAACAATCTATATAAAACCATTATCTTCCATCCTGTTCAATATATTGCTGCGTCACACTCCCCTCAGTCACTGTATCACACTCACCTCAGTACCTATGTCACACTCCCCTCAGTCACTGTATCACATTCCCCTCAGTCACTGAATCACAATCACCTCAGTCCCTTTATCACACTCCCCTCACTCACTGTATCACACTCACCTCAGTCACTGTATCACGCACACGCCAGTCGCTGTATCTCACTCCCCTCAGTCGCTGTCTCAGACTCTCCTCAGTCGCTGTATTACACTCCCCTCAGTCACTGCATCACACGCCCCTCAGTCACTGCATCACACTCTCAGTCACTGTATCACACTCCTCTCAGTCACTGTATCCCACTCCCCACAGTCACACTATCACACAACCCTCAGTCGCTGCATCCCACTCCCCTCAGTGACTGTATCATACTCCCCTCAGTCACTTTATCACAGTACCCTCAATCACTATGTCCCACTGCCCACAGTCACTATATCCAACTCCCCTCAGTCACGATGTCCCATTCCCCTCAGTCACTGCATCCCTCTCCCCTCACTCACTATATCCCACTGCCCACAGTCACTATATCCCTCTCCCCTCAGTCATTACATCCCTCACCCCTCAGACACTACATCCCACTCCCCTCGGTCACTATATCCCACTGTCCTCTGTCATTTGCCGACACTCCATCAGTAAGAGACTGGATGGGTCACTGAGACTGAGCACTTCAGCTGTCACGCTATGTGTGTCTATAATATGATTCCAGTTTATTTGGGTCAGATCTGTTCTCACTCTATTGAGATTGGTTCTCCCTCAATGAATTATCTTTCCTCCGGATTTCTCATTGTCCTTTTCCATTGCCAACCTAAACTACATGATATGATGGTCACTGTCCCTTAAATGTTCCCCGACTGACCCATAATTCACTTGTCCAACCACATTTCCCAGAACCAGATCCAGCAATGCCTCCTTCCTCATTGGACTGGAAACAAACTGACGGAGGGTATCCTTCTGGACACACTCTAGAAATTCTTGTCCCTCTCTGCCCTTTACACTATTACTATCCCAGTCTATATTCAGATAACTAAAGCCCAACGATATATCTACACTTTAACTCTTGCACTTCTTGGTTGCTCTATGCAAATCTGTTCCTCTATATCTTTCCCACTACTTGTTGGCCTATAAAATACACCCAGAAAGGTAATGGTATTTCTTTCGTTGTTTCATTCTAATCTGATGGATTCTATCCTTGGTTCCTCTCCGACATCATCTCTTTCCAGCACTGTAATGTTCCTCTTTATCAATACTGATACCCCTCCTCCTTTCCTTCCATCCCTCCCTTTCCTGAGCACCTTGTAGTCAGGAATATTCACTACCAGGTCCTGCCCCTCTTAGAGCCAGGACTCTGTTATTGCCAGAACAGCATATTTCCACACGGCTATCTGCGCCTGCAGCTCAACAACCTTTTTTACCACTCTCATTGCATTCTCATATACACACACATTGAACTGAATTTACAGCTCATCACCTTCCCTCTTACACTGTCCCTGTCTAATACGTTACTCTTTTCTACTCCAGTGTTATCTGTCCCTCCTAATTCTCTGTGCATCTGTGTTTTGCTCTGTAATATTGCTCGGACCCCTGTTTTCCCTGATGTATATTAATGACATAGACTGGGGTGTACATGCCACAATTTCAAGATTTGCAGATGACACAAAACCTGGAAGTATTGTAAACTGTGAGGAGGATAGTGATAGACGTCAGGGGGTTATAGACAGGCTGGTGGGATTGGCAGACAGTGGCAGATGAAACTTAACGCAGAGAATTGTGAAGTGATTCATTTTGGTCGGACGAACGAGGCGAGGCAATATAAAATAAAGGATACAATTGCAAAGGGGGTGCAGGGGCAGAGGGACCTGGGCGGACGTGTGCACAAATCATTGAAGGTGGCAAGACAGGTCGAGAGAGCGGTTAATACTTAGGAAGGCTGTGAAGGTATTCGAGAGGGTGCGGAAATGATTTACGAGAATGGTTCCTGGGATGAGGGACGTCAGTAACATGGATACATTGGAGAAACTGGGGCTCTTGTCCCTGGAGAAGAGAAGATTAAGAGGTGTTTTGACCGAGATGTTCAAAATCACGAGGGATGTGGACAGAGTAGACAGGGAGAAATTGTTCCGATTGGTGGGAGGATCCAGAACCAGAAGGCACTGGCTTTAAGTGAGTGGTAAAAGTAGCAACAGAGACAGGAAAATCTTTTCACACAGCGAGTGGTTAGGGTCTGGAATGCACTGCCTGAGAGTGTGCTGGAGGCAGGTTCAATTGAGGCTTTCAAAAGGGAATTGGATAATTATCATAGGAGAAACAATCTGCAGGGAGATGGGGAAATGAGTGGGAGTGGGAGTGGGAGCGGGAGTGGGAGCAGTTGAGTTGCTCAGGCAGAGAGCTGGCACGGTGACGATTGTCTGAACGGCATCTTTCTGTGCTGTAACCGGTTTATGATTCCATGATTCTGCGATGATAACCCCACAAGGCAGATACCTGAGCTTCCAGAGCCCGCTGGGATACAGGAGGGCCCCTCAGTGGATTCTGCAGTCGATTGTTCCTCGGATTCTTGAGTTTCGTAAGTCACGGGTTCTGTAATAAAGGGAGGGAGACATTGCAGAGTGAGACACGGAGAAACACACAACAGGTCAAAAGGATGGTACTAGTGTCAGGAGAATGTCAGATATCAATCTTTATAAAACCATAATCTTCCATCTGTTCACTACATTATTGTGTCAAACTCCCCTCAGTCACGGCGTCACACTCCCCTCTGTCTCTATCACACTCCCCTCAGTCACTGCATCACACTCATCTCAGTCACTGTATCACAGTCATCTCAGTCGCCCGATCCCACTCCCCTCAGTCACTGTATCGCACTCCCCTCAGTCAATGTATCACACTCCTCTCAGTCACTGTTCCACACTCCCCTCAGTCACTGAATCACACGCCCCTCAGTCGCTGTATCACACTCTCCTCAGTCGCTGCATCACACTCCCCTCAGTCACTGTGTCCCATCCCCTCAGTCACTGTATCACACTCCCTTCAGTCACTGTATTCCACTCCCCTCAGTCCCTGTATCACACTCCCCTCAGTCACTGTATCACACTGCCATAGTCGCTGTATCACACTCCCCTCAGTCGCTGTATCATTCTCCCCTCAGTCACTATGTCACACTCCCTCAGTCCCTGTATCACACTCCCCTTTCTCACTGTATCGCTCTTCCCTCAGTCAGTGTATCACACTTCCCTCAGTCACTGTATCACCGTTCCCTCAGTCGCTGTATCGCTCTTCCCTCATTGACTGTATCACACTCCCCTCAGTTGCTGCATCACACTCCCCTCAGACACTGTATCCCAATCTCCTCAGTCACTGTATCCCAATCTCCTCAGTCACTGTATCCCAATGCGCACAGTCAATACATCACACTCCCTTCAGTCACTAAATCTCACTGCCCTCAGTCACTATGTCCCACTGCCCTCAGTCACTATGTCCCGCTGCCCTCAGTCACTGCATCCCAATCCCCTCGGTCACTGCATCCCACCCCGCCCCCCTCAGTCACGAGATCCCTCTCCCCTCAGTCACTGTTTTCCAACTGCCCTCTATCATTGCCCCACACTCCATCATTAAGAGACTGGATGCGTCTCTTGGAATGAGCACTTCAGGCGTCACAGTGTGGGACTCTGTAATATGATTCCAGATTATTTGGGTCAGATCTGTTCTCACTCTATTGAGATTGGTTCTCCCTCAATGAATTATCTTTCCTCTGGATTTCTCCTTGTCACTTTCCATTGCCAACCTAAACCATATGATACGCTGGTCACTGTCCCCAAATATTCCCCGGCTGACCCTTAATTCACTTGTCCAACCTCATTTCCCAGAATCAGATCCAGCAATGCCTCCTTCCTCGTTGGACTGGAAACAAACTGACGTAGGAAATTCTCCTGAACATATTCGAGAAACTCTTGTCCCTCTGTGCCCTTTACACTATTACTATTCCAGACTATATTCAGATAATTATTGCCCAATGATATATCTACACTTTAACTCTTGCATCTCTTGGTTGCTCTATGCAAATCTGTTCATCTATATCTTTCCCACTAGTTGTTGGCCTAGAACATACACCCAGAAAGGTCATGGTATTTCTTTCGTTGTTTCACTTTAATCTGATGGATTCTATCCTTGGTTCCTCTGCGACATCATCTCCTTCCAGCACTGTAATTCTCCCCTTAAACAATACTGATGCCCCTCCTCCTTTCCTTCCTCCCCTCTCTTTCCTGAACACCTTGTAGTCAGGAATATTCACTACCCAGTCCTGCCTCTCTTAGAACCAGGACTCGGTTATTGCCACAACAGCATATTTCCACGTGGCTATCTGCGCCTGCAGCTCAACAACCTTATTTGTGGAGGGCACAAGACCTGGAAGTGTTGTGAACAGTGAGAAGGATAGTGATGGACTTCAAGTGGACTTAGGCAGACCTGTGGAATGGGCAGGCAAGTGGCAGATGAAATTTAATGCAGAGAATTGTGAAGTGATGCATTTTGGTCGGAAGAAGGAGGAGAGGCAATATAAAATAAAGGATACAATTGGAAAGGGGTGCAGGGGCAGAGGGACCTGGGGGCACATGTGCACAGATCATTGAAGGTGGCAAGACAGGTCGTGAGAGCGGTTAATACTTAGAAAGGATGTTAAGGTATTCGAGAGGGTGCGGAGATGATTTACAAGAATGTTTCCCAGGATGAGGGACGTCAGTTACTTGGATAGATTGGAGAAGATGGGGCTGTTCTCCCTGGAGAAGAGAAGATTAAGAGAAGATTTGATGGAGGTTTTCAAAATCACGAGGGATGTGGACAGAGCAGACAGGGAGAAACTGTTCCCATTGGTGGGAGAATCCAGAACCAGAGGACACCGGTTTTAGGTGAGTGGTAAAAGTAGCAACAGAGACAGGAAAACCTTTTCACACAGCGAGTGGTTAGGGTCTGGAGTGCACTGCCTGAGAGTGCGCTGGAGGCAGGTTCAATTGAGGCTTTCAAAAGGGAATTGGAAAATTATCATAGGAGAAACAGTCTGCTGGGTGATGGGGAAATGGCAGGAGAGCGAGTAGGTGGATTGCTCTGGCAGAGAGCTGGCACGGTGACGATGGGCTGAATGGCCTCTTTCTGTGCTGTAACCAGTCTCTGATTCCATCATTCTATAATTATAGTCCGGCACGGCAGATACCTAGGGTTCCAGAGCCCACTAGGATAGAGGATGAAACCTCAATGGATTCTCCAGTCGATTGTTCCTCGGATTCCTGAGTTTGGGAAGTCATGGGCTCTGTTAGAAAGGGAGGCAAACATTGCAGAGTGAGAGATGGAGAAAAACACAACATTTCGACAGGATGGTACGAGTGTCAGGAGAAAGTGAGATATCAATCTTTATAAATCCATCATCTTCCATCCTTATCACTACATTACTGTATCCCACTCACCTCAGTCACTGTATCCCACTCCCCTCAGTCGCTGTGTCCCATGCCCCTCAGTCGCTGTATCCCACTCCCCTCAGTCGCTTTTGCCCACTCCCCTCAGTCGCTGTATCCCACTCCCCTCAGTCACTGTATCACACTCCCCTCAGTCACTGTATTACACTCCCCTCAGCCTGTGTAACCCACAACCCTCGGTCTCTACATTCCACTCCCCTCAGTCACCGCATCCCACTCCCATAGGTCACTACATCCCACTCAGCTCCGTCAGTCTATCCCACTCCCCTCAGTCACTGCATCCCACCTCCCTCTGTCACTACATCCCACTCCTCTCAGGCTCTAACTCGCACTCCCACTTCCCTCAGTCACAACATCCCACTCCCTCAGTCAGGCCATCGCACTGCCCTCAGTCACGGCATCCCACTCTCCCTCACTCTCTGGATCTAATATCAGTCACAGTATTCCATTCCCCTCATTCACTGCAACTCACTCCCCTCAAACCTTTCACACAACTCCGCTCAGCCACTCCATCCCAGTCCCCTCAGTCATTGCATCCCGTTCACCTCCATCAGTCTATCCCACTCTTCTCAGTCACTACACCCCACCATCCCTCTGCCTTTACATTGCACTGCCCTTAGTCACTACATCCCACTCCCCTCAGTCAATGCATCCCACTCCCATCAGTCAATGCATCCCACTGCCCTCAGTCACTGCGAGTGAGAGATAATGTGTGAGAGTTAGAGACAGTGAGAGTGGGAGACAGAGTGAAAGAGGGCAACAGAGGGAGAGAAAAATGAGAAGAAAGAGAGCGATAGAAAATGTGAGAGATCAAGAAAGAGTCCGAGAGTGAGAGCAACAGATACAGACAGCGAGAGAAGAAGCGAAAGGGTGAGAGCAGTGAGTTACAGAGATAAAGAGAGAGACAGAGGGAAAACGAAATTGTCAGATAGAGATAGACAGAGACTGAGTGAAAATGGCAGTGAGAGAGAGAGCAAATATAGAGATATAAAGAGAAAGATACACAGAGAGCAAAAGAGATACTGACAGGAAGTGCAGAAAGAGGTAGTGGGAGAGGAGGGTGGAGAGAGAGGGATAGAAAATAAAACTGTCACAAGTAAATCCAGTGGTGATTTCAGAGGAAGCCTCTTTACTCAAAAGTGCGTCACAGCCCTAGACTCATACAATTATACAGCATGGAAACAGGCCCTTCGGCCCATCGTGTCCATGCCGATCATCAAGCACGTCGCTATTCTAATCCCATTTTCCAGCACTTGGCCCGTAATCATGTATGCTGCGGCGTTTCAAGTGCTTATCTAAATACTTATTAAATGTTGTGAGGGTTCATGCCTCTACCACCTCTTCAGACAGTGTGTTCCAGATTCCAACCACCCTCAGGGTGAAAATCTGTTTCCTCAAATCGCCTATAAACCTCTTGCCTTTTATCTTAAGTCTATTCCTCCTGGTTACTGACCCCTCCGCTAAGGGAAATAGTTTCTTCCAATCTAACCGATCAACGCCCCTCATAATTTTGTATACCTCAATCAGGTCCCCCCTCAGCCTTCTCTGCTCTAAGGTAAACAACCATAGCCTATCCAGCCTCTTTTCTCAGCTGAAATGCTCCAGCCCAGGCAACCTCCTGGTGAATCTCCTCTGCACCCTCTCCAGTGCAATCACATCCTTCCTATATTGTGGTGCCCAGAACTGTTCTCAGTACTCCAGCTGTGGCCAAACTAGCGTTTTGTACAGCTCCATCATAACCGCCCTGCTCTTATATTCTGTGCCTCGGCTAAGACAGGCAAGTATCCCATATACCTTCCAAACCACATGATCGACCTGTGCTGCTGCCTTCAGTGAACTATGGACAAGTACACCAAGGTGTAGTGAGAATGTAGAATTAATCCTGAATGGTCGAGGGAAATGAAATTTAAGGTAAATCTGGTTAAACACCTGAGGGAGAAAGGAAAAGGAAGGAAAAGGTTAGATGAAGAGGAGTAGCAAGAGGGGCCGAGTGGCCTCTTCCTGTGCGGTAGATTCCATTCACCCAAATCAGGCAGTCAGTGTAAGAATCAACCCGTCCCGATTGAACAACATAAAACTGACACCTGAGGTGAAAGTATCGATTGGGTTAGATGGTGCTTTCTCAATGGATTGTGGAGTTGTTTGCTCCTTGGTTCTTGAGGTTGTTGAAGTCTCTGGATGTGTAATAAAGGGAAAGAAACATGGGGGAGGGAAGGAGTGAGAGAAAGTTCGAACTGGATAGATTAGAGTACAGTAAATCACAGATGCTAGTGTATATAAAAACCATTGTGAGACAATCCACATGTCCACACTCACTGTATCCCAGTTGGCACAGGAACTGCATTACATTTTACCCAGTCATAAAATGTCACTGCCCTCAGTCATTGAATCACACTCCCTTCAATCATATCTTCTCAATCCCCTTAGTCTCGAAATCCCACTCCCCTCAATTACATCATCCCACTCCCCTCAGTCACTGCATCCCACTCCCCTCTGTCACTGCATCCCACTCCCCTCAATTACTTCATCCCACTCCCCTCAGTCACTGCATCCCATGCACCTCAGTCACTGCATCCCACTCCCCTCAGTTAGCCCATCCCACTCCCCTCAGTCACTCCATCCCATTCCCCTCAGCCACTGCATCCCACTCCCCTCAGTCTCTGCATGCCACTCCCCTCAATTACATCATCCCACTCCCCTCAGTCACTGCATCCCACTCCCCTCAGTCAATGCATCCCACGCCCCGCAGTCACTGCATCCCACTCCCCTTAGTCACGGCATCCCACTCCCCTCAATTGAATCATCCCACTCCCCTCAACTGCATCATCCCACACCCCTCCGTCACTGCATCCCACTCCCCTCAGTCGCTCAATCACACTCCCCTCAATTGCCTCAGTCCACTCCCCTCAGTCACTGCATAGCACTCCCCTCAATTACTTCATCCCACTCCCCTCCTTCACTACATCCCACTCCCCTCAATTACATCATCCCACTCTCCTCAATCACTGCATGCCACTCCCCGCATTCTCTACATCCCAATCCCCTCAATCACGACATCACAGTCCACTCAGTCAGTTTATGGAAAGCTGTCAGAGCAACAGGGTGGTGATGATAGGAGATTTTAATTTTCCCAACATTGACTGGGATACACTTAGTGTTAGAGGTCTAGATGGAGCAGAATTTGTAAGGAGCATCCAGGAGGGTTTTCTAGAGCAGTATGTAAATAGTCCAACTCGGGAAGGGGCCATACTGGACCTGGTGTTGGGGAATGGGCCGGGCCAGGTGGTTGACGTTTCAGTAGGGGACTACTCTGGGAATAGTGATCTCAATTCCGTAAGGTTTAGAATACTCATGGACAAAGACAAGAGTGGTCCTAAAGGAAGAGTGCTAAATTGGGGGAAGGACAACTATACCAAAATTCGGCAGGAGCTGGGGAATGCAGATTGGGAGCAGCTGTTTGAAGGTAAATCCACATTTGATATGTGGGAGGCTTTTAAAGAGAGGTTGATTAGTGTGCAGGAGAGACATGTTCCTGTGAAAATGAGGGATAGAAATGGCAAGATTAGGGAACCATGGATGACAGGTGAAATTGTGAGACCAGCTAAGAGGAAAAAGGAAGCATACATAAGGTCTAGGCGGCTGAAGAATGACGAAGCTTGGAAAGAATATCGGGATTGTAGGCACAATCTGAAACGAGGAATTAAGAGGGCTAAAAGGGGTCATGAAATATTATTAGCAAACAGGGTTAAGGAAAATCCCAAAGCCTTTTATTCATATATAAGGAGCAAGAGGGTAACTAGAGAAAGGATTGGCCCACTCAAGGACAAAGGAGGAAAGTTATGTGTGGAGTCAGAGAAAATCTGTGAGATTCCAAATGAATACTTTGCATTGGTATTCACCGAGGAGAGGGACATGACGGATGTTGAGGTTAGGGACAGATGTTTGATTACTCTAGGTCAAGTCGGCATAAGGAGGGAGGAAGTGTTGGGTATTCTAAAAGGCATTAACGTGGACAAGTCCCCAGGTCCGGATGGGATCTATCCCAGGTTACTGTGGGAAGCGAGAGAGGAAATAGTTGGGGCCTTAACAGATATCTTTGCTACATCCTTAAACACGGGTGAGGTCCCGGAGGACTGGAGAATTGCTAATGTTGCCCCCTTGTTTAAGAAGGGTAGCAGGGATAATCCAGGTAATTATAGACCGGTGAGCCTGACGTCAGTGGTAGGGAAGCTGCTGGAGAAGATACTGAGGGATAGGATCTATCCCCATCTGGAAGAAAATGGGCTTATCAGTGATAGGCAACATGGTTTTGTGCAGGGAAGGTCATGTCTTACCAACTTAATAGAATTCTTTGAGGAAGTGACAAAGTTGATTGATGAGGGAAGGGCTGTAGATGTCGGAAACATGGACTTCAGTAAGGCGTTTGATAAGGTTCCCCATGGTAGGCTGATGGAGAAAGTGAAGGCGCATGGGGTCCAAGGTGTACTAGCTAGATGGATAAAGAACTGGCTGGGCAACAGGAGACAGAGAGTAGCAGTGGAAGGGAGTTTCTCAAAATGGAGACGTGTGACCAGTGGTGTTCCACAGGGATCCGTGCTGGGACCACTGTTGTTTGTGATATACATAAATGATTTGGAGGAAAGAATAGGTGGTCTGATTAGCAAGTTTGCAGACGACACTAAGATTGGTGGAGTAGCAGATAGTGAAGGGGACTGTCAGAGAATGCAGCAGAATATAGAGAGATTGGAGAGTTGGGCAGAGAAATGGCAGATGGAGTTCAATCAGGGCAAATGCGAGGTGATGCATTTTGGAAGATCCAATTCAAGAGTGAACTATACAGTAAATGGAAAAGTCCTGGGGAAAATTGATGTACAGAGAGATTTGGGTGTTCAGGTCCATTGTTCCCTGAAGGTGGCAACGCAGGTCAATAGAGTGGTCAAGAAGGCATACGGCATGCTTTCGTTCATCGGACGGGTCATTGAGTACAAGAGTTGGCAGGTCATGTTACAGTTGTATAGGACTTTGGTTCGGCCACATTTGGAATACTGCGTGCAGTTCTGGTCGCCACATTACCAAAAGGATGTGGATGATTTGGAGAGGGTGCAGAGGATGTTCACCAGGATGTTGCCTGGTTTGGAGGGCGCTAGCTATGAAGAGAGGTTGAGTAGATTAGGATTATTTTCATTAGAAAGAAGGAGCTTGAGGGGGGACATGATTGAGGTGCACAAAATCATGAGAGGTATAGACAGGGTGGATAGCTAGAAGCTTTTTCCCAGAGTGGGGGATTCAATTACAAGGGGACACGAGTTCAAAGAGAAAGGGGAAAAGGTTAGGGGAGATATGCGTGGAAAGTTATTTACGCAGAGGGTGGTGGGTGCATGGAATGCATTGCCAGTGGAGGTGGTAGACGCGGGCACGATAGCGTCTTTTAAGATGTATCTAGACAGATACATGAATGGGCAGGAAATAAAGAGATGCAGACCCTTCGAAAATAGGCGACAGGTTTAGATAGAGGATCTGGATCGGCGTAGGCTTGGAGGGCCGAAGAGCCTGTTCCTGTGCTGTAATTTTCTTTGTTCTTTGTTCTTTGTTCACATCCCACTCCCCTCAGTCACTACATCCCACTCCACTCAGTCACTACATCCCACTCCCCTCAGTCACCCCATCCCACTCCCCTCAGTCACCCCATCCCACTCCCCTCAGTCACCGCATCCACTCCCCTCAGTCACTACATTCCACTCCCCTCAGTCACTCCATCCCAATTCCCTCAATCACTCCATCCCACTTCCCTCAGTGAGAGACTGGATGATCTCCAGGACTGATCTTCTATGATGTAACATTGGGTGTGGAACCTGTTTCGAATGGACCCACAAGGGGGGTACCTGATGTTCCAGACACCGCAGGGGTAGACGATGATCCCCTCGTGGATTCTCGAGTTGTTTGTTCCTCGGGTTCCTCAGTTGCGACAGTCTCTGGATCTGTAATAAAGGAAGAGGGTAGAGTGGAGAAAACCCAAAGAGCTCATGTATTCAGTACTCGAGTCCAGACAGTGTCAGATTTTCATCTTTATCAAACACTCGACCATCCAATCCGACTCTTCATGAACATTGTTTCCTGGAGAGGGAGTGTGAGGTGCCCAGCACTGCAGTGGGGACCTGACGTGAGCCATGAACACTGCAGGGATCAGAGTGCCTGAGAGACAGGGACAGCAGAGTCTGGTTCAGTTCCCGAGAGTTTCAGTGAAGTACACTTTGTGTTTCAGATCCTTTATTCACTGTGTCCCTGACAATAAGGAGGGGAGCGAGTAAACCGTCTCATTTCTGTGGGTGACACGGGACATCCCAGTTTCACCCTCTGGATGATATAGAAGCATCAAAGTACCTGTACAATACGCAGCACAACGAAACAACGACTTCAACTCATAAACGAAGTAACTGCTGCAGTTTTTGATCTTTATCTCATGGACCTTGTAGCAGTGATTTGTACCCCAGTGTAAACAAACTGTCCGTGTTACTTCCCCCTGTCCCACGCTGGGATGGGAACCTGAAATGAGAGTTTATAAATATTGAAGACAGTAACCCATGTGAACAGTGCTGGACAGTGAATGTAAATCTGATATTATAAAGGCTGAAATTACCTTGTAACCAGCCTGTAACATTTGTGGAGCAGCGATGATGTGGGACAGCAGTCTCTGGAATCTTCCATCCAACAGAACTGAAATAACAATCATCGAGTCAGTCCCTGAACTGATGGTAAATATTAACTGTTAGAGAGACTGGTACCAGCAAATAGGACCAGAAACTGGGGGAAGTCCCTTACTCTGCCCAAATTGACTAGATTACCCTGAAATTGTTCCTTTACATTACCTTTTAAATCGGTACCATCCGAAGTGAAGATTATCATCACACTTCACCTGACCGGACCCAGTGTCATCACAATCGATGCTCCTCCAGGGCTGGTCCAGGACTGTGTGATTTACACACGGGTCAGTGAATGCAGAGTCTGCGACTGAGTGACAGAAAGATGTTTAATGTTAATATGTGACCTGACATCAGAACTGGGAAAAGTTCAAGTGACAAGTGAAAGCGAGGAGGATGTGAAGATAAATGTAAGGGATCACACTCCCCTCAGTCACTGCATCCCACTCCCCACAGTCACTGTATTCCACTCCCCTCAGTCACTGTATTCCACTCCCCTCAGTTACTGTATCACACTCTCCTCAGTCACTGTATCACACTCCCCTCAGTCACTGTATCCTACTCCCCACAGTCACTGTATTCCACTCCCCTCAGTCAATGTATTCCACTCCCCTCAGTCACTTTATCCCACTCCCCACAGTCACTGGATCACACTCCCCTCAGTTACTGTATCACACTCCCCTCAGTCACTGTATCACACTCCCCACAGTCACTGTATTCCACTCCCCTCAGTCACTGTATCCCACTCCCCTCAGTCACTGTATCACACTCCCCTCAGTCACTGTATCACACTCCCCTCAGTCACTGTATCCCATTCCCCACTGTCACTGTATCACACTCCCCTCAGTCACTGCATCACACTCCCCACAGTCACTGTATTCCACTCCCCTCAGTCACTATATCACACTCCCCTCAGTCACTGCATCCAGCTCCCCTCAGTCACTGCATCCCACTCCCCTCAGTCTGTGTATCCCACTCCACTCAGTCACGGCATCCTACTCCCCTCAATAACTGCATCCCACTTCTCTATGTTACCACACCCAGTCCACCGAATCATTCCGTACCATTTCCTTCAAGCACTGCACCTCACTCCCCGCATCTCTACATCCTACTCCCATCAGTTACCACATCTCACTCATCAGTCACTACATCCCACTTCCCTCAATTACAGCATCCCACTCCCCTCAGTCACTGCATCCCACTCCCCTCAGTCACTGCATCCCCCTCCCCTCAGTCACGACATCCCACTCCCCACATTCACTACATCCCACTCCCCTCAATCACTGCCGCCCACTCCTGACCGAGCTGGCTGAGTCCTAAAGGACATAGCTGCTAGTCTGCGACTGTGGCAGATGATGACAGAATCAACAAGAGGTGAAAATATACTTGACTTCATCCTCACCAATCTGCCTGCCACATATCCATGACAGTATTGGTAGGAGTGCCCACTGCCTTGTGGGCGTCTCGGGAGAGACCAAGGCTAAAGGAGTAAACCCTAACAGAAAATCCGGAGCGGAACCCCATAGGCGGTCATGTGTCACCTTTGGCATGTTTCCGGCAGTTCCTGCAGCCATACTGGTGCCAAACGTCGTGTCCTGCACTCCTTTGGACCCCACCAGAAAGGCCGAGAGGGGGGCTTTGACGACTGGGCAACTCTCAACCTCCATAAAT
This sequence comes from Heterodontus francisci, assembly GCF_036365525.1. Lineage (NCBI taxonomy): Eukaryota > Metazoa > Chordata > Chondrichthyes > Heterodontiformes > Heterodontidae > Heterodontus > Heterodontus francisci. Next base: position 1,707,912 of record NW_027140807.1, on the reverse strand, counting down.
TTGCCCAGGCATGCGCCATGGAGAGGTCACTCCATAGTTGCCTCACAGCGACTGAAACAACACGGAAGGCAGCAGTTACGGGTTATAAGTCCAGATAAATTGGCGTAGAAACTGGGCGCCACGGGTTGCCTTTGTCGGTGGGAGAGGTCATTGCACCTCACTGGACAGCTACCGCCCGCCTCAAACCGGGCAGCCTCCGCTCAATAAGGTTCTGTCCCGCCACAGTCTGCCTGCTTCAATGGGTGCTTGGAGCTCAGGGTCATTGCCCGAAAGGTGGACTGATACACCGCACCAAACAACATGAAAAAAGGAAAGAAGGTACCAGCCCTTCGCTTTGCAAGCTGGAACGTCAGAACTATGTGTCCTGGCCTGTCGGAAGACCTTACACAAATCAACGATTCTCGGAAGACCGCCATCATTAACAACGAGCTCAGTAGATTCAATGTGGACATTGCAGCACTTCAGGAGACTCGCCTCCCCGCGAGTGGCTCTCTAGCAGAGCAAGACTACACCTTCTTCTGGCAGGGCAGGGATCCTGAAGAACCAAGACAGCATGGAGTGGGCTTCGCCATCAGAAACTCCTTGCTCAGCATGATAGAGCCTCCCTCAAATGGCTCGGAACGCATACTGTCCATCCGACTGCTCACCACCTCTGGTCCAGTACACCTACTCAGCATCTATGCTCCAACACTCTGCTCCGCACCTGAAGCTAAAGACCAGTTCTATGAACAACTCCATAACATCATTAGCAGCATCCCCAACACCGAACACCTATTCCTGCTGGGGGACTTTAATGCCAGGGTTGGGGCCGACCATGACTCATGGCCCTCCTGCCTTGGGCGCTATGGCGTTGGAAGGATGAATGAGAACGGGCAGAGACTGCTTGAGTTGTGTACCTATCATAACCTCTGCATCACCAACTCGTTCTTTCACACTAAACCCTGTCACCAGGTTTCATGGAGGCACCCAAGATCACGTCGCTGGCACCAGCTAGACCTCATTGTCACAAGGCGAGCCGCCTTCAACAGTGTTCCAATCACACGCAGCTTCCACAGTGCGGACTGCGACACCGACCACTCCCTGGTGTGCAGCAAGGTTAGACTCAGACCAAAGAAGTTGCATCATTCCAAGCAGAAGGGCCACCCGCGCATCAACACGAGCAGAATTTCTCACCCACAGCTGTTACAAAAATTTCTAAATTCACTTGTAACAGCCCTTCAAAACACTCCCACAGGGGATGCTGAGACCAAGTGGGCCCACATCAGAGACGCCATCTATGAGTCAGCTTTGACCACCTACGGCAAAAGTGCGAAGAGAAATGCAGACTGATTCCAATCTCATAATGAAGAGCTGGAACCTGTCATAGCCGCTAAGCGCATTGCACTTTTGAACTACAAGAAAGCCCCCAGCGATTTAACATCCGCAGCACTTAAAGCAGCCAGAAGTACTGCACAAAGAACAGCTAGGCGTTGCGCAAACGACTACTGGTAACACCTATGCAGTCATATTCAGCTGGCCTCAGACACCGGAAACATCAGAGGAATGTATGATGGCATGAAGAGAGCTCTTGGGCCAACCATCAAGAAGATCACCCCCCTCAAATCTAAATCGGGGGACATAATCACTGACCAACGCAAACAGATGGACCGCTGGGTTGAGCACTACCTAGAACTGTACTCCAGGGAGAATGCTGTCACTGAGACTGCCCTCAATGCAGCCCAGCCTCTACCAGTCATGGATGAGCTGGACATACAGCCAACCAAATCGGAACTCAGTGATGCCATTGATTCCCTAGCCAGCGGAAAAGCCCCTGGGAAGGACAGCATTACCCCTGAAATAATCAAGAGTGCCAAGCCTGCTATACTCTCAGCACTACATGAACTGCTATGCCTGTGCTGGGACGAGGGAGCAGTACCCCAGGACATGCGCGATGCCAACATCATCACCCTCTATAAAAACAAAGGTGACCGCGGTGACTGCAACAACTACCGTGGAATCTCCCTGCTCAGCATAGTGGGGAAAGTCTTTGCTCGAGTCGCTCTGAACAGGCTCCAGAAGCTGGCCGAGTGCGTCTACCCTGAGGCACAGTGTGGCTTTCGTGCAGAGAGATCGACTATTGATATGCTGTTCTCCCTTTGTCAGATACAGGAGAAATGCCGTGAACAACAGATGCCCCTCTACATTGCTTTCATTGATCTCACCAAAGCCTTTGACCTCGTCAGCAGACGTGGTCTCTTCAGACTACTAGAAAAGATCGGATGTCCACCAAAGCTACTAAGTATCATCACCTCATTCCATGACAATATGAAAGGCACAATTCAACATGGTGGCTCCTCATCAGAGCCCTTTCCTATCTTGAGTGGTGTGAAACAGGGCTGTGTTCTCGCACCCACACTTTTTGGGATTTTCTTCTCCCTGCTGCTTTCACATGCGTTCAAATCCTCTGAAGAAGGAATTTTCCTCCACACAAGACCAGGGGGCAGGTTGTTCAACCTTGCCCGTCTAAGAGCGAAGTCCAAGGTACGGAAAGTCCTCATCAGAGAACTCCTCTTTGCTGACGATGCTGCTTTAACATCTCACACTGAAGAATGCCTGCAGAGTCTCATCGACAGGTTTGCGTCTGCCTGCAATGAATTTGGCCTAACCATCAGCCTCAAGAAAACGAACATCATGGGGCAGGATGTCAGAAATGCTCCATCCATCAATATTGGCGACCACGCTCTGGAAGTGGTTCAAGAGTTCACCTACCTAGGCTCAACTATCACCAGTAACCTGTCTCTAGATGCAGAAATCAACAAGTGCATGGGTAAGGCTTCCACTGCTATGTCCAGACTGGCCAAGAGAGTGTGGGAAAATGGCGCACTGACACGGAACACAAAAGTCCGAGTGTATCAGGCCTGTGTCCTCAGTACCTTGCTCTACGGCAGCGAGGCCTGGACAACGTATGCCAGCCAAGAGCGACGTCTCAATTCATTCCATCTTCGCTGCCTTCGGAGAATACTTGGCATCAGGTGGCAGGACTATATCTCCAACACAGAAGTCCTTGAAGCGGCCAACACCCCCAGCTTATACACACTACTGAGTCAGCGGCGCTTGAGATGGCTTGGCCATGTGAGCCGCATGGAAGATGGCAGGATCCCCAAAGACACATTGTACAGCGAGCTCGCCACTGGTATCAGACCCACCGGCCGTCCATGTCTCCGTTATAAAGACGTCTGCAAACGTGACATGAAATCGTGTGACATTGATCACAAGTCGTGGGAGTCAGTTGCCAGCATTCGCCAGAGCTGGCGGGCAGCCATAAAGACAGGGCTAAATTGTGGCGAGTCGAAGAGACTTAGTAGTTGGCAGGAAAAAAGACAGAGGCGCAAGGGGAGAGCCAACTGTGCAACAGCCCCAACAAACAAATTTCTCTGCAGCACCTGTGGAAGAGCCTGTCACTCCAGAATTGGCCTTTATAGCCACTCCAGGCGCTGCTTCACAAACCACTGACCACCTCCAGGCGCGTATCCATTGTCTCTCGAGATAAGGAGGCCCAAAAGAAAAAGAAGAATTGGTAGGAGTGACCACCGCACAGTCCTTGTGGAGACGAAGTCCCGCCTTTACATTGAGGATACCATCCATCGTGTTGTCTGGCACTATCACCATGCTAAATGGGATAGATTCAAACAAATCTAGCAATGCAACAATGGGCATCCATGAGGTGCTGTGGGAACAACAGCAGCAGCAGAATTGTACTCAACCACAATCTGTAACCTCATGGTCCGGTATATTCCCCACTCTTTCATGACCATCAAGCCAGGAGACCAAACATGGTTCAATGAAAAGTGCAGGAGGGCATGTAAAGTGCAGCACAAGGCATACCTCAAAATGAGGTGTCAGCCTGGTGAAACTACAACCCAGGACAATCTGCGTGCCAAACAGCAGAAGCAGCATGTGATAGACAGAGCTAAGCGATCCCATAACCAACGGATCAGATCTAAGCTCTGCAGTCCTGCCACATCCAGTCATGAAGGGCAGTAGATAATTAAACAACTAACTGGAGGAGGAGGCCCCAGAAATATCCCCATCCTCAAAGATCAGGGAGCCCAGCACATTAGTGCGAAAGATAAGACTCAAGCATTTGCAACCATCTTCAGCCAGAAGTGCCGAGTAGATGATCCACCTCGGCCTGCTCCTGAAGTCCCCAACATCACAGATGACAATTCGATTCACTCCAGGTGATATCAAGAAATGACTGAAGGCATTGAATACTGCAAATGCTATGGGCCCTGACAATATCCCTGAAGTAGTACTGAAGACCTGTGCTCCAGAACTTGTTGCATCCTGAGCCAAGCTATTCTGGTACAGCTACAACACTGGCATCTACCCTGCAATGTGTAAATCTGCTCAGGCACGTCCTGTGCATAAAAAGCATGACAAGTCAAAGCAGGGCAAGTTCAACCCACCCAATTACCGTCCCATCAGTCTACTCTCTATCATCAGTAAAATGATGGAAGGTCTCATCGACAGTGCTATCAAATGATACTTGCTCAGCAATTACCTGTTCAGTGATGGTCAGTTTGTGCTCCGCCAGGGTCACTCAGCTCCAGACCTCATCATAGCTGTGGTTCAAACACGGACAAAAGAGTGGAACTCAAGAGGTGAGACGAGAGTGACTGCCCTTCACATAGAGTCTGTCAGGATCCTGCTGCTGTGTCTGACACTCACTAGAAAACCTGAATCCTCAAGTGCATTCTTGACAGAATAATACCCAGACATGCCAGCCCTCTCTCCAGACAGCGAGCATCTGGTTCAGTTCCCTAGAGTTTTAGTGAAGAGTTCACCCTGTTTTACAGATCCGATATTCACTGTGTCCCTCACAAAAAGGAGGGCAGTGCGCAAACTGTCTCATTTTTGTGGGTGACATGTGACATCCCAGAATCACCCATCTGCACCATATACAAACAGCAATCTACCTGTGCAATAAGCAGCGTTACAGACGGGTGGAGGCTTCAGCGCATAAACAAAATAACTGCTGCAGTTTTTGATCTTTATTTTCTGGGTCCTGTGGCAGCGATTTCCATCCCTGTTGAAACAAACTGTCCGTGTTACTTCCCCCTGTCCCACACTGGGATGGGAACCTGAAATGAGAGTTTATAAATATTGAAGAATGTAACCCATGTGAACAGTGCTGGACAGTGAATGTAAATCTGATATTATAAAGGCTGAAATTACCCTGTAACCAGCCTGGACGCTTTGTGGAGCAGTGGCTATCTGGGACAACAGTGTCCGGAATCTTCCATCCACCAGAACTGAAACAACAATCACAGAGTCAGTCCTTGAACTGATGGTAAATATTAATTTTTAGAGAGACTGGTACCAGCAGAGAGTACCAGAAACTGGGGGAAATCCCTTAATCCTCCCTCATTAACTGATTTACCCAGAATTTGTTCCTTTACATTACCTGTTAAATCTGTACCATCCTTGAACAAGATACCGATCACACTTCACCTGACCGGAGCACTCAGTCCCTGTACAATCGATGCTCCTCCAGGGCTGGTCCAGGACTGTATGATTTACACACGGGTCAGTGAGTGCAGAGTCTGTGATTGAGTGACACAAAGATGTTTAATGTTAATATAAAGTACAGTTAATGTTACACAGCGCCTTTCACCATCCCAAAATACCAATAATCTCAGTTACAACCTCCGCCCTGGTCAAAACCCCCCAGATTAAAGCTGGAAAATTTCCTCCTTCTTTGAATGGGGTTTCCATCTGTCTCCCAGCTCAGCCTCCCCCTCTAACTCACTGCTCACAGACAGTCCTCCCTATTCTGGATTAACCACCAGCTCTCAGGTAACAGAAAGCAGTAAATATCTCAGCTTCACTTCGTCCCAGTCGGAAAGATGTAAAGTGGAGGAGGAGCGAGAACTGCCAGGTGGAGAACAAGCGACCCAATGTGAATGGTGGGTCCTGGAGAGGGAACGTTTAGTCCCAAAACCAACAACAATATGCATTTATGTCGTGCCTTTGATGGAATAAAATGCCCCAAGGCACTTCATCGGTGTGTTACCATCCCGAACTGACACTGATCCACAGAAGCAGCTGGTAGGGCAGGTGGCCAAATGCAATGTCAAAGAGGAGGTTTTAAGGAGTCTCTGAAAGGATGAAAGAGAGGTGGAGAGACGGAGAAGTTGAGGGATAGAATTCCATAGCGTTAAGCCTCGGCAGGTGAAGGCACAGCTGCCAATGGTGGAAGGGATTCAAATCGGGAATACTCAAGAGGCCTGAATTAGAGTAGCGCAGAGATCTCTGAGGGTTGTGGGGCTGGAGATGATTTCAGCAGTAGGGAACGGCGAGGTGATGGAAGGATCTGAAAACGATTGTGAGAATATTGAAATCCAGGCCTTGCTGAACCGGGAGCCAGTGTCGGTCAGTGAGCACGGAGATGAAAGGTGAACGGGACTTGGGCAGTATCGTATTGGATGACCTCAATGTACGGAAGGTGGAATGTGAGAGATCAGCCAGGAGGTCTTTGGAATAGTCAAGTCTAGAGGTGCCAAATAACTGGTGAAGGGTTTGAGCAGCAGTGAAGCTGCAAGAGCCAAGTCAGGAATACTGTTTCTGATCATCCTTCTCGAACTGTCGGCAGTCTTTGACACAATTCACCACATTACCCTCTGCCAACACCTCTCGTTCCAAGTCCAGCTGGGTGGAACTGCTCTCACCTACTTCCACTCAACCCAACCTCGTCTCAGCCAGAGAATCTCCTGCAGTGTCTTCCCTACCCACTCCGGCACTGTTACCTCGAGGGTACCCCGAGAATCTATCTTGCCCCTCTCCTATTTCTCATCAGCACACGGCCCTGCTTCCGACTGAGCCCAGCTTCCTTCCCTGAAGCCTCTTCATCACAAAGGCAGCCAATTACAACCTCCTTAATATCCGCCATCACTGATTTTGCCTCAGCCAATCCTCTATCTAAAACCCTCAACCTTCGAGAGAATCAAATCTTCTAATCCTCTCCTGGCCAGCCTCCCAGCTTCCACTTTCCAGAAGTCAGGTCTCCTCCAACACACTGCTGTTGTATGTTATCTTGCAGAAAGTTGAAGTCACACATCACCCCTGTGCTCACTGACACACATTGGTTCACAGCTGCAAATGCCTTTGATGTACAATTTCCATCTTCCTGTTCAAATTCTTTCATGACCTCTACGGCCTCTCCCACCTCATTTCTGTAATCTTCACCAACTCTCTGTTTCTCTGACCCAAGCCTCCTGTCGAACTTCCCTCCACTCCCTTTCCTCCAACACTGTCTGATGTGGCTTCAAGATGTCTGGCCTCCTAAACCTTTCTGCCTCTCCACCTCCGTCTGCTCTTTTAAACTAACAGTCAGACCTCCAATCATCTCCTTCCCTGCCGTGGCAGACATTTCTTCAATCAGATTTGGGAGATTATTCTATTTAATGGCGTGAATAAGCACAGCTTGTTCCAGTTGTACTGGGCGTGAACTTTGTCGAGAATGAAAGTTACTCACACAGGTAACCCAGAATGATCAGCAGAGTCCACATCTTACTGGTGAGATTCTGGAAAGGGAAACACAAGACAAACATTTGAGAGAGATTACCGAGTAGGGAAATTGGAGGGAATATAAAATAGGGAGTTGCCGAGGAGTTCAGAGAGTGAGCTCCATCTAATTATCTCTCTCTCACTGGGGCTCTTAGAGACAGAGGAGAGTTCAGCTACATGTTCTTGTTAAACATCAGGAACTTGACTCCAATCCTTCACCCTTTCCACTCTCCAAAACTTTTATGAATAAACCACATGTGTTCCTGACTCTCTCCTCCAGGTCTGTCTCCTGCATTCCTGTCACGAACCTCTTTGAATTTCTGACAAAGGTTATTCATGGAGATGGTGTTGTTTCAGGAGAAGCAGGACACACAGTCCTTGGGTCAACACCTAGCAAGTGACAAAATCCTTTGCTTTTTCTAACAGTCCTCCCATACCCGACTGCTTACCAGAGTCTCCAATGGAGGTGTGACTGGGTGGGAGATGTTGTCGGTTCAGTTCCAGCTGCTTGCTCCTCAGTCTCGGGTCCACTCTGCTGTGAACAGTGTCAGTCTCAGTGTCAGCTCCAACCCCTATATACACCACGACGGATTGACTGCAGTGCTGGTTGGCTGAAATATTAACATTTAGTAATGATGAATGACATTACATAATCTATGCAAACGAAGGCCTTTTGGTTAAAGTAGCTGCCATAATAAACCAAATTAATATTTCTCCTGGGACCATGCTAACCCACGGGGTTTGCTGTTGTAACATAACTTGTCTTCAGTTACCCAACAGAGAGTGTGTAGGGAGATTGGAGCCTGGGGCTGGGACTCTGAATATTATAGTTAGTATTTGCCAGTTGGCTGTGTATATTTGATCTTTCATAGGCATTAAGTATTAAGGAGAGAATATTCACAGGAGACGTGCCTCTCTTATCAGTAGTGGGTCAGCATTGGGGGGATGATGAGAGGGGGCAGAGAAACAAGATGTTCCGGAGAGACAAATGATCGGACATCCATTTTCCTCCTTGAGATCGTTGGGGTTAAAGTAAATGATTGTGTTTTTCAGAATATAGTCACAGAATGAGAACAATGAAATCCTCACATCAGCGACAGTGATACCATCTCCTAAATAGCACAGATACAGCGTTAGTAACACATACAAACCAGAATGAGGAGGACATAAATGTCTCAGTGAGAGAGTGTTTGAGTATTCAGGACATGGGATATTGTGAGGGGTCCCTGACTAGATATTAATGTCTCAGTCACTGACTGCTCCTCAACTGCCAACATTGAGATAGCAGTGGGCTTCAGGTATAAACTTCAATACAAGAACCACCCAGGATGTTGTTTTATGGAAGTAAAAGTGTTGTATGTAAACTTTATAGAGTTACTGGCAGACCATTGTCCATTACTGACCGAATAATAATAAGCAGATAATTTGTCCCAGATAGGGGTGGGATTAGTCTTTGATATGTTTGATTTTGACTGCAAGAATGAGGAGAGAGGAAACAATACAATTTGTGAAGTGGTGCAAGAACAGAGAGACCTGGGGGTGCTTGTGCAGGAATATTTAAAGGTGGCAGGGTAGGTTGAGAAAGCGATTAATAAATCATATTGCATTCTGGGCTTTGTAAATAGAGAGGTCAAGTACAAAACTCCCGGAGTCATGCCAAACCTGTATAAAACACCAGTTCGGTCCCTGTTGGAACATTGTGCCCAATTCAGGGCACCACACTTTCGGAAAGACCTGCAGGCTTTGGAGAGGGTGCAGCAGAGATTTGCTCGGATGGTTCAGTTAGTGAGGAATTTCAGTCAAGTAAAAAGACTGGGCTAGAAAGGGACATTCTCCTTAGAGCAGAGAAGGTTAAGGGGAGATTCGATAGATCACCAGAGGGCACATCTTTAATGTGATGGGCAAAGGTACCAGAGGTGACATGAGGATAAATGTTTTTTAATATCATGAGTGGTTTGGATTTGGAGGGCAATGTCTGATAGGGTGGTGGAAATTCAATGGTATTATTCAAAAAGGGAATTGACTCAATACTTGAAGGGGAATTAAATGAGGGAAATGGTGAAAGAGAACGGAGTTGGATTAACTGAGTTGATTTTCGAAAGAGATGACAAACCCTCGATGGCCCGAATGGCCTCCCTCTGTTGTACTATTCTAGGATTTGTTTCTGATGGGGTGGGATTCGTCTGACCCCACATTTCTCTGTTCGATCATTAGCACATTGGGCAGTGCAGTCAGTCCAGGGTTCTAGATAATATTCCTGTGACAGAATCACAATGTCACTGTCCCCTCAGTAATCACAATCACCTTGCAGCACATTGTTACTCAATGTTACACTGCCTGTGAAAAGGGGCGTCTGAATGTGCATCTCGGTCCCAACCAGCCCATGTCCAACGCCTAGTCCTTGATAGTTTCCACAGTTTCCATTCTCACTGGATTGCTGATTCTGTCAGTGCCCCTGAGTCCATGCCAGGTTGTCAGATATTCATTCAGTCCCACAATGGGCCCATTAGCTCTTCTGAGCCGGCTTTGATATTTGCATTCCCTGGGATTAACAGATTTGAATGTTGTGCCGTGTGTCAACTCGGAAAATGTCAACTTTTACAAAGCAGGAAGCTATTGTGTTTGTCAAAGACTGAGAACAATAGACTCTTCATATCAGAGGCACAGATAAGATCAGCTGAAGGACAAAGATGCACAACTAACAACATAGTCAAACAAACTGAGAGAGAGGGGGTGGGAGAGAGAGAGTGTTGGGAGAGTGTGTGTGGTGTATGCGTGCATCCAGTCATGCATTATGGAACGTGTGATTAATGGAAGAAGCTACAATACAAAGGGTTTGGAGGTAATGCCACAGTTGTCGGAGGCTCTGGTTAGACTACATTTGGAATATTGCACACAGTCTGGGCACCTTCCTCAACAAGCAGCTGTTTGCCTGAGACCAGATACAGCTGAGATTCACCAGAATGATACTGGGGTTAACACTGAGTGCACTCGATGAACAGTGACAATTATCCCTGTCTCTGTAACCTCCTCCAGCTCCTCCAATCCTCCCTATGTCTGTATCCTGCTTAAGGTAACGCAACCCTCCCATTATCCGTAACCCCCTCCAGCCCCCTACAAGCTTCCCTGTTTCAGTAACCTCCTCCTGACCCGACAACGCTCCCTATCGATGTAACCCCCTCCAGCCCCCAACAAACTTCCTTATTTCTGTAACTTCGTCCAGCCCCGACAACCCTCCCTATCTCTGTTCCCTCCTCCAGCCCCCACAATCTTCCCTATCTCTGTAACCTTCTCCAGCCCAACAACCCTCCCTGTCTCTGTAACCTCCTCCAGCCCCGACAATCCTCTCTATCTCTGAAACCTCCTCTAGCCCTACAACCCTCCCTATCTCTGTAACATCCTCCATCCCTACAACCCTCCCTATCTCTGTAACTTCCTCCAGCCCCTACAATACTCCCTATCTCTGTCACCTCCTCCAGCCCTACAACCCTCCCTATCGCTGTAACCTCCTCCAGACCTACAACCCTTCCTATCTCTTAAACTTCCTCCAGCCCCTACAATACTCCCTTTCACTGTAACCTCCTCCAGCCCTACAACCCTCCCTATCTCTGTAACCTCCTCCGGGCAATACAACAAATACAACAAAAACCTCAGCACGAAAAGCATCAACACATTCAACAACAGCCTCAGCGGGGGAAAACACCAACAAATTCAGAAGCAACGTTGGCAAACAAAAGCTCACCAACCAATGTCAGGAGGAGAAAAAAACACCAACAGAATTCAAGAAGTGCGTCAGGAGGAGAAAAGCAACAAAGACAACTTCAGCAGGTGAAAAACAGCAGCAGATGCAACAACATGTTGAATCTGCACGGTCCTCCTTACCAACATTTCGGGCCTTGTGCCAAGGTTGGGAGAGCTGTCAAGCAACAACCTGACATAGTCATACTCAGGGAATCATGCCTTACAGACAATGTCACAGAGCTCGCTATCGCCATCCCCGGGTACGTCCTGTTCCACCATCTCCAACTGCTTCATCAATGAAATTCCCTTCAATCATAAGGTCAGAGTGGGGATGTTCACTGATGATTTCACAATGTTCAGCATCATTCGCGACAGCTCAGATTCTGAAGCAGCCCGTGTTCAGATGTAGCAAGACCTGGACAACATCCAGGCTTGGGCTGATAAGTGGCAAGTAACATTCGCACCACACAAGTGCCACGCATTGACCATCTACAACAGGAGAGAATATAACCATCTCCCTTTGACATTCAATGGCATTACCATCGCTGAATCCCCCACTATCAACATCCTGGGGATTGCCATTGAACAGAATCTGAACTGGAGTAGCCATATAAATACTGTGGCTACAAGAGCAGGTCAGAGGCTAGGAATCATGCGGCGAGTAACTCACCTCCTGCCTCCCCAAAGCCTGTCCACCATCCACAAGGCACAAGTCAGGAGTGTGATGGAATACTGTCCATTTGCCTGGATGGGTGCAGCTCCAACAACACTCAAGAAGCTCGACACCATCCAGGGCAAAGCAGCCCGCTTGATTGGCACCCCATCTACAAACATTCACTCCCTCAACCACTGATGCATAGTGTCAGCAGTGTGTACCATCTACAAGATCGACTGCAGCAATGCACCAAGGCTCCCTCCGTCAACACCTTCCAAACCCGCAACCTCTACCACCTAGAAGGACAAGGGCAGCAGATGCATGGGAACACCACCACTTGCAGGTTCCCCTCCAAGTCACACACCATCCTGACTTGGAACTATATCGGCTGTCCTTCACTAACTGTGGGTCAAAATCCTGAAACTCCCTTCCTAACAGCACTGTGGGTGTACCTACACTACATGGACTGCAGTCGTTCAAGAAGGCAGCTCACCACCACCTTCTGAAGGGGCAATTAGGGATGGACAATAAATGCTGACCTCAACCAGCATCGCCCAAAATCCCATGAATGAATTAAAAAAGAGAAAATAACCTCAGCAGGGAAAGAAAAACACCAAAAATACAACAACAACCTCAGCATGCAAAAACCGAATTGAACAACAATTTAAGCAGGGAAGAAAACAACAAGTACAACAAAAACTTCAGCAGGGAAAACACCAACCAACACAACAACTACCTCAGCAGGAGAACAAGGCCAACAAATTCAACAACAGATCAGCAGGAGATTCAAACACCAACAAATTCAACAACCTCAGTCGGAGGAAAACACCAGCAAATACAACAACAACCTCAGCAGCAGAATGATACCAACAAATTCAACAGCAACTACTGGCAGCCAATGGTAGAGAGAGGGGCGTGGGTTCCCCATCAGGGAGGGAGGCGTTGTGCAAACCTAAATCACTTGCTTGAGTCGACAAGTCTGGGCCGACCACCAACCACCCATTTATACTAATCCTACACTCATTCCATATTCCTACCACATCCCCACCTGTCCCTGTATTTCCCTCCCACCTACCTATACCACGGGCAATTTATAATGGCATGTGGGAGGAAACCGGAGCACCCAGAGGAAAGTACGCAGACACAGGAAGAACTTGCAAGCTCCACACAGGCAGTACCCAGAATTGAACCCGGGTCGCTGGAGCTATGAGGCTGCGGTGCTAACAACTGGGCCACTGTACCGCCCTTTTCATTGGTGCTTTTATTTTTACTGTTGAAGTTATTGTTGAAATTGTTAGTGTTTTTTTCTGCTGCAGTTGTTTTTGTATTTTTGGGGTGTTTTCTCCTCCAGGGGGACAGCAGAGGGCGAGCTAGGACCAGGAAACACATCAGACTTCACCAATATTGATTATAAAAAACATCGTTTACATTGTTCTGTAAAATTGTTTCCTTTCTCTCTCTCTTCATGCCTGTTTCTCTGTCTCTGTTGCTCTTGTTATCTTTCCTCTCTCACACACACTCACTCTCATTCTCTTTCTTTATCCCTGTCTCTCTTTCCTTCTCTCATTTCCTCTCAGCTCTGTTGCTCTTTCTGTCTCTCACACACACACCCATTCTCATTCTCCCTTTTTATCTCACTCTCTTCTTTCCATCCCCTCTCTTTCTCGCCTCTCATTTCCACGCTTTCTCTTGCTGTCTGTCTCTATTTCTCTCTCACACGCACTCAGTCTCATTCTGTCTCTCTGTCTCTAATTAATTCTGCCTATCTCCTCTCATTTCCTGTCTCTGTGTTGCTCTGTCTCTGTCTCTCCCTGTCTGTCTCTGCACCTCCTATTGCCTCATTCTCTCCATCTGTCACTCGTTCTCTCAATCTCTCTCTCTCTCTCTTTCGAACTAATTTTCCCTGAATCATTCCATCTCTCAGTGGCTTTGTTAATCAGTCTGTCTCTCTCTCTCTCTCTGTCTTTGCCTCAGTCTACCTCTCCCTTGCTCTCTCTCAGTTGTTCTCTCTCTCTCATTCTCTCTTTATTTCTCCCTATGTGGGGTTCCCCGGGATGGCCTCTGCCTGTCCGGCTCTGTTCCCCTCTAAGGTTTTGTTGGTATGATGTGGTCAGAGGGTGCTCTGCAAGGAATACAACGCCAGTGACACTGGTTATTTGACCTATCTGCAGTTTCCACAGCAGCAGGGGCGGTTTGATCACACTGCTTATAACGAGCCTCCACCTCTGAAAAGAATCTCAAAGTAGTTTGAGATCTGCTTTCCATATTACTGCTTTCCAGCTTTAAGACAGGAAACACCACTATCCCCATTTGGTCCCATTGTTGATGAAATTAATGTTCGTAATAGTTACTTTTTGCATTGCTATACATAATCTCCTCGTCAACCAAATTGAAATAATTTACTGTTCCTTGATGTGAACAGCAGTTAGGATTATTCTGACAGAGTATCATCATTAAACATTACCAATTTTCATTTTTCTCAGATGCAGACTGAGCTGGTTTGTGTTAATCCTTCCGAGTTTGGTGCATTTATAGTTTTATCAATGCCATAAATCTGATTTATAATTGGGCTTAACCTGTGGAGCAAATATAAGTGTGAATGTAGCAGCGTGACTGGAGAAGAATAATTTGTCTCCTTCTTATTCCCTCTCTTCTGCTTTTGCCTCTGTCCCGCCCTGTAACCCGCGGTCGTTCTCTCCCCATTGATTTGGATCCTGTGTCAAGAATCTTGTTAGATGGTTCTCCAGTCCCCGGTGGTCAAAAACCCTGGTTCCCGTGGAGGAAGCCACGTTCCACAGAAGCATTGGGCAGGGCAACATGACTGAGTGTTGCTTGGACTGGTACTTGCAGATTGGTGACTGCATGGAATGGATCAGGTAGAGTGTACTTTCTTCATTGAACGACAGGAAAAGGATTGAAACCCAGCACGAGACTCAGGCAAACATTTTCACTCTGTCATTGAAAAGCTCCCGGGTCCAAGCCAACAGCACTTACTACTGTGGGGCTCACAAGGATACACACAGTGTAACTAGAATGCAAGGAAACATGGCAAAAACTTGGGAATTGTGTAATACACCTAACCCCAGTCTCTGGGAGTACGGTGGCACAGCTGTTATTTTACAGGGACTAGTAATCCAGAGGCCTCGACCAAATGATCCAGAGCACAGGAGTTCAAATCCCACCACAGCAGCTGGGGGAATCTAATTAAACAAACACCACCTTAAATATTCACTCCCTCCGCCACCGACGCACAGTGGCAGCAGTTTGTACCAGCTACAAGATGTACTGCAGTAACGCACCAAGGTTCCTTTGACAGCACCGTCCAAACACATGAGCTCTACCATCTAGAAGGACAAGGGCAGCAGACGCATGGGAACATCACCGTCTGCAAGTTCCCTTCCAAGTCACACACCATCCTGACTTGGAACTATATCACCGTTCCTTCACTTTCGTGGGTCAAAATCCTGGAACACCCTTCCGAACAGCACTGTGGGTGTACCTACCCCACATGGACCTAGTGGTTCAAGAAGGCAGCTCACCACCACCTTCTCAAGGGCGATTAAGGATAGCCAATAAATGCTGGCCTCAACCAGCGTCGCCCAAAATCTCATGAATGAATTAAAAAAGAGAAAATAACCTCAGCAGGGGGCAAAAAAACCTCGAAATAATGCAACAACAAACTCAACATTAAAAAAATTCCAACAGCAACTTAAGCAGGGAAGAAAACAAAAAACACAACAAAAACCCCAGCAGGGAAAACACAACAACTACCTCAGCAGGCGAACAACGCCAACAAATTCAACAACAGATCAGCAGGAGATTCAAGCACCAACAAATTCAACAACCTCAGTCGGAGAAAAACACCAGCAAATACAACAACAAATACAACAACAACTTTAGCAGCAGAGCGATACCAACAAATGCAACGACAACTACTGGCAGCCAATGGTAGAGAGAGGGGTGTGGGATCCCCATCAGGGAGGGAGGTGTTGGACAAACCTGAATCACTTGCTTGAGTCTTCATGTGGCTTCTCACAGGACTCAACTCTCTTCTTTCCACTGATTTCCCAATTGCAGGATCAGCTTCCAGTGGAAGATGTATCTGTTACTGAGTCTCATGGTCTGATTTCAAAGTAAGGGATCATTCTCACCACCACCCCACACACCCATTGTTTGTGTTAACAGCTCTCTTTCTTATTTTCTTTCTCTCTATCTTTCTCTCCTTCCTTCATTCTTCACATCCCAGTTTGTCCCTGTTCACTGACCTTCTTCTCTCCCGGTCTCTTCCCGCAGGCGCGATCTCAGCGAGGGTCCACCAGACTCACACCGCCGTCTCCAGATTTCCTGGGGAGGGAGTGGGACTGGAGTGCCATGTGGAGGGTGAGAGTAGCGGTTACATGTTCTAGTACAGACAGGACCCGGGGAAGGAGCCGCGGCTGATGTTTTACTCTGCAGCTACACCAGGTGTGAACTCAGAGGGGATGGTGGAGGGCTTCAATGCCAAACGACCGACTGGTTCCCAGTTCAACCTGGAGACCACCAGCCTGCGGGAGAATCACTCGGCCCTGTATTTCTGTGCCTGGAGTCAGCACAGTGACTCAGAGAGACGGAGCAGTTCAACAAAAACACCAACAGAAACACCTGTTTCAGATAAAAGCCTGCAGCTCTGTATCCTGTTCGGTTTATCTGTTGCAGTGTGAACATGTCTTCCACATGAAGACACAGAAAGATGTTCAAGGATGATATCAGAACTGAGAGGTGATAATGATCAGGAAAAGACTGAACAGACTGGGGCTCTTTTCTCCATAAAAGAGAAGGCTGAGGAGTGACCTGATAGAGCTCTTTAAGATTATGAAAGGGGTTTCGATCAGATAAATGTAGAGAAGATTTTTTCCATTTGCGGGCGCGTCCAGAAAAAGGGGGAGGGGTCATCAATATAAGACAGTCACCAATAAATCCAATTGGGAATTCGGGAGAAACATCTTCACCCAGAGAGTGAGGAGAATGTGGAACTCATTACCACAGGCTGAGGGGAATAGGCAAGATGTATTTAAGCTGGGGGTGGCGGGGGGATGGGGGGTCGGGGGGGCGTGCTGCATAGGACATGAGGGAGAGAGGAACAGAAGGAGATGTGGCTGGGGGCGAGATGAAGAGGGCGTGGAACGACGTTCGTGTGGACCAAAAAGGCCTGCATGGACGTGTCTGGCCGAATGCTCTGTTTCTGTGCTGTAAATTCCCTGCAGCTGGAGCGAGGAGCAGGAACACCAACACTGTGGGACTAGTCAGTGGAACTGGGGAACTGACTCCTGGGTGAGGAGCAGCTTTTCTTTGTGATCCTCATCTAAACCTGTCACAATCGTGTACACCTCTATCAGGTCTCCACTCAATCTCATTTTCTCCAGGTTTTCCAACCTAACCTTGTAATTAAAATCCCCTATCCCCGAAACCATTGTGGTAAATCTCCTCTACACCCTCTCAAGGAAACTCACCTCCTTCCTAAAGTGTGGTGAGCAGAACTGGATGCAATTGTCCAGTTGTGGCCTAACTAGAGCTTTATAAAGATTCAGCATAACTTCCCATATTTTGTAGGCAGTGCCTCTATTTATGAAGCCCAAGATCTCACAGTTTTGCTCATCTCATATGTTTTGCTATTCCCATATTCTTTGCTACTGTTTCGAAGTACAGGCGCTGCTGTAATGCAGGAAGTGTGGCAGCCAGTTTCCACAAGGCAAGATCCCACGAACTGACAATGTGCAGATCCTGCTGAAGTTGTTTTTGTTTCTTTTGTTTTTTTCTCCTGCTGAAGTTGTTGTTGACTTTGTTGGTGTTTTTCCTGTTGAAGTTGTTGTTGCATTTGTTGCTGTTTTTCCTGCTGAGGTTGTTGTTGAAATTTTTGGTGTTTTTCCTGTTGAGGTTGTTGTTTTGAATTTGTTGTTGTTTACTCCTGCAGAAGTTGTTGTTGAATTTGTTGGTGTTTTTCTTGTTGTTGAATTTGTTGGTGCTTTTTTCCTTGAGGTTGTTGTTGAATTTGTTGGTGTTTTTCTCCTGCTAAAGTTGTTGTTGACTTTGTTGGTGTTTTTCTCCTGTTGAAGTTGTTGTTGATTTTATTAGTACTTTATTTTTCTCCTGTTGAAGTTATGGCTGAGCTTGTTAGTGGGTTATTTTTCTGGTGCAGTTGTTTTTGTATTTTTTCCTGTTTGTCTCCTGCTAAAGTTGCTGTTGAATCTATTGGTGTTTTTTCTCGATGTTGTTGTTTTTCTCCTGAAGTTGTTGTTGAATTCCATATCATTTAATACCCTCACCTAACATCAATCTAGCAATCTCTGCTTTGGAATGTCTGATTAAACCCCTCAAACCCCCATCTGTAGAGCTTTTTGAGGGAGAGAGTTCCAGATTTCCACTTCCTGCTGTGTGAACCAGCGTTTCCTGACATCACTCCTAAACAGCCCCACCCCACCTTGCCCTGGACTCCCCCAGCAGAGGAAATTGTTTCTGTCCATTAACACCATCGAATCCTTTAATCGCCCTAAATATTTCAATGAGATCACCCTTTAATCTCCTATACTTAAGAGAATATGACATTAGGCCATGCAAACTGTGAAGCTAATTTAACCCTTTTAGACCTGGTGTCATTACTTCCAAGGCTGAGACATCCTTCCTGAGTTTTGATGCACAGAACTCAACATGGTTTCTCCAGAAGGGGACTAATCCGAGCTGCATACAACAGTAACACAACACCCAGCGCTTTCTATTCCAGCTCCCTTGAGGGAAAAGGGACAATACTCTTTGTTGTAATAGTTACTTAATGTTTTAATTATTTGACCTGGAAACGAACCTGCAGAAAGGTTATTTCAATGAGAAGGAGTTCACTCTGTGGAACAGGGTCCCAGGGAGACGCTGGAAGCAGATATTAGAGAGATTTCACTCAGGGATACACTGAGAGTGAAAGCTGAGTCATGAGGGGTGGTGAGTGTAACATGTTCAGGAGGAACAGGGGAATTCAACAACTACTTCAGGAGGGGGAAAAAGAACAACAAATACAACAACTTCAGGAGCAGAAAGACACCAACAAATTCAACAACTTCTTCAGGAGAAATAAAAACAAACATCACAACAACTTCAACAGGAAAATTACACCAACAAATTCAACAACAACTTCAGGAAGCAATCACCAACAAATCCTGCAACTTTAGGGGAAGGGGGAGTAAAGAAAACAACTAATATTCTCACAACGTCAGCAGGGGAAACACCAACAACTTCACCAACAACTTTAGGGAAGTACATCAAGCAATGCAGCAGCAACTTCAGCTGGGCAAAGACACCAACAGGTTCAACAACAACTTCAGTGAAAAAAAGACAATAAATACAGCAACAACTTCAGCAGGGGAAAAACACTAACAAATTGAACAACATCAGAAGGGGGTAAAACACTGACAAATGGGGAAATTGCACAACTTGTTGAGGTTGATGGGAATTCGTTCACAAAAGCTCCGAGTATCTGATCAGACCTGGATGATGTAATCGTTGCAAACAAAGCCCATTTCAGCCTCAATGTGGAAAGCGGAGAGGGAGATTCATAAAAGGGGCTCACAGATCTTCTACCAGCACGTAAATAGTAAGTGAGTAGTAAGAGGTAAAGAGGGGTCAAGTAAGGACGGAGAGTGTAATATGTGCTTTGAGGCACAGGGCAAAGCTAATATACTTAATGAGAACTTTGTATCAGTGTTCACGAAGGAACTGGAGGCTGAAAATTATCTGCAGAAGCAGAGAGAGTAGAGGCAATGGATAGGATAACAATTGGGAGCTGGTACTAAAAAGGCTGGCTATGCTTTGGGTGGATAAGTCACCTGGTTCAGATAACTTGTATCCCAGGTTGCGAAAGGAATTGGGGGGTAGAGAGAGAAGAAGGGCTTGCCGTAATCTTTATATCTTCCCTGGTTATGGGGGAGGTGCCAGAGACGACAGAGTGGCAAACCCATATTCAGGAAAGGGTGTAAGGACAGTCCGAGCAACTACAGGCCACTTAGTTTAACATCAGTGATGAGTTTGGTTCTAGAAACAATAATCAGAGAAAAATCAATAGACTGTTATAGAGGTTCGAGTTTAATTAAGGGTAGCCAGCATGGATTTTTAAAAGGCAGAACATTATTGACTAATCTAATTAAATTCTTTGATGAAGCAACAGAGAAGGTCGATGGAGTGAATGTGGTGGATGTTGTTTATGTGGATTTTAAGAAAGCGCTTGACAATTTACCACATAAAAGGCTGGTTAACACAACTGAGGCTCATGGATGAGAGGGTCAGTGTTCAATTGGGTGAAAAAGTGCCGTCAGGACAGGAAACAGCGAATCGTAGTAAATGGTTGCTTTTTTGACTGAGGGATGGTAGTCACTGGTGTTCCCCCATGGGTCAGTGCTGGGACCACTGCTTTTTCTGCAACATATAAATGACTTGGATCTTGAAATACAGAGCAGAATCTCAACATTTGCTCTCCACACCAAACCTGGAGGTGCAGCAAACAGTGAAGATGATATGAACTGCCTGGATCAGGTCATAGATAGACGAGCAGAATGGGCAGAAAGGTGACCAATGGAATTTCATTCTGACAAGTGTGAGGTGATGCATTTTAGCAGAAGGAATAGGGAGAGACAATATATACTTAATGGCACAGTTGTAAAGAGTGTGCAGGGACAGAGGGACCTGGGGGTGTATGTGCACACATCTTTGGAAATGGCAGGACATAGTGAGAGCTTGGTTAGGAAAGCATGTGGGATCTTGGGCTTCATAAATAAAGGCACCGGGTACAGATAACTCAGACAAGGAAAAACGGTTCCCATTAACTAATGGTACAATCAGGAGGTTGAAGGTTTGGGTAAGAGATGCAGTGAAATATGAGGAAGAACTTTCTTTGCACTGAGAGTGTTAATGACCTGGAACTCACTGCCCACAGGATGGTGGAAGCGGAGATGATCAATGACTTCAAGATATAGTCGGATA
The DNA here is from genome assembly GCF_036365525.1 of Heterodontus francisci. Lineage (NCBI taxonomy): Eukaryota > Metazoa > Chordata > Chondrichthyes > Heterodontiformes > Heterodontidae > Heterodontus > Heterodontus francisci. Next base: position 1,686,971 of record NW_027140807.1, on the reverse strand, counting down.
GCCACCTGAGAGAAATAGACTTGCAGGGCTACAGGGATCGAGCCAGGGGAGTGGACTGACTGCACAGCACCGTGAAGAGCCAGCATGGACCCGATGGTCCGAATGGCCTTCTTCAGTGCCGTAAATGACTCCTTCAAAAGAAGCAACCCTTGACTCTTCTGTCCTTACAAAATACTGTCCCATCTCCAACCTCCCTTTCCTTTCCGAAATCCTGGAACAAGCTGTGCCCAGCTTTCCTAGAATTCCATGTTTGAATCCATCAGCCCCTTGCTATGGTTCTGATATTAATCCCAGCCATATCAGTAATGGGTCAGTATTTGACAATAGCCTGTCAATAACTCCCTCAGATATACAGACTAATGCTTCGAGAAATACACCCTTGGCAATGTTTGACTTGACATTTAAATACAGAGCCCATCGCAGTCCCATCACTGTCCCAATGTTAGGGTGTGACCAGCAGTCAGTCTCTGGTCCATTGATAGCTGGGCAGAGGCTTCACAATGTCACGTTTCCTGGTTGCACAGCGACTCTCACAGCTCTCTCCCTCTCTCTCTCTCTCTCTCTGGCTGTCTTCCCTCTTGTTTGCCTATGTACCTGAATATGTACCGGTGCCTTTTCGGGAGATCCTCTCTGTGCCTCTGATCGAAACAGTCCATTGTCCTCAGTCTGTGAGACTCATCTGACAAGCACGACATCAGTACTGGGTCAAATTGGGGCAATGTGCTCTGTATCCTCTCAGATTAATGGACACTGAGTATCTGACATAAAATATTCACAGGATAAATACCTCCCATATCAGTAATGTGTCAGTATTGAGCAATAGGCTGTGTATATTAGATCATAAATGGACACTGAGTGTCCCAGACAGATCATTCTCATGATAAATTGCTTCAATATGTCAGCAACCGTCCAGGACCCCAAACTCTCCTTCCAGGTGAAACAGCGATTCACTTGGACTTTCAATATCAAATAGAAAGAGGGAGTTATTGACAGGCTATTTTATATCGTCCCTCACGACCACCTGCCAAAGTGCGTCACAGCCAATGAAATGCTTGTTTTGCTGCAGTGCAGTCACTGTTGTAATGTAAGAATCATGGCAGCTGATTTGTGCACAGCAAGCTCCCACAAACAGCAATGTGAGAATGACCAGGTAATCTGTTTTAATGACGTTGATGGAGGGATAATTATTGGCCAGGACACCAGGGAGAACTCCCCTGCTGTTCTTCAAAATAGTCCAATGGGACTGTTTATATCCACGGGAGTAAGAGGATGGAGTCTCTGTTTAATGTGACATCTGAAAGAGGGCATCCTGACAGTGCAGCACTCACTCAGTACTGACCCTCTGACAGTGCAGCACTCACTCAGTACAGACCCTCTGACAGTGCAACACGCCCTCAGTACTGACCCTCTGACAGTGCAGCACTCCCTCAGTACTGACCCTCTGACAGTGCAGCACTCACTCAGTACTGACCCTCTGACAGTGCAGCACTCTCTCAGTACAGACCCTCTGACAGTGCAAACGCCCTCAGTACTGACCCTCTGACAGTGCAGCACTCCCTCAGTCCTGCCCTCATGACTGAAGCTATTGTTTCCAGTTTCCGCTCCAAACTCCACTCTTTAACTACTGACTCTATCCCTCTCCCTGGCAGCAGTCTGAGTTTAAGCCAGTCTGTTCGAAAGGCTGGTGTCACATTTGATGCCGAAATGGGCTTCTGACCTCATGTAGGCACCATCACTAACGCTGCCCATTTCCACCTCTGTAACATCACCCAAACTCGCCCCTGTTTCAGCTGATCTGCGGCTGAAACCTTCATTCACGCCTTTGTCAGCTCTAGACTTCACAATGTCAAGACACTCCTGATGCTCTCCCACTTTCTGTAAACCTGAGGTAATCTAAAACTCTTCTGCCTGTGTCTTCAGCTACTCCAAGTCCCGTTCCCCTGTCACTCCTGTGCTCGCTGCCCGACATTGGCTCCCGGTCAAGCAACATCCACATTTTAAAATTCTCGTCCTTGTCCTCAAATCCCCCCATGGCCTTTCCCCTTCCTATCTCTGTAATCTCCACCAGTCTCTACAACCCTCCCTATCTCTGTAACCTCCACCAGTCTCTGCAACCCTCCCTATCTCTGTAACCTCCACCAGTCTCTACAACCCTCCCTATCTCTGTAACCTCCTCCAGTCTCTACAACCCTCCCTATCTCTGTAATCTCCACCAGTCTCTACAACCCTCCCTATCTCTGTAACCTCCACCAGTCTCTCCAACCCTCCCTATCTCTGTAACCTCCACCAGTCTCTCCAACCCTCCCTATCTCTGTAACCTCCACCAGTCTCTACAACCCTCCCTATCTCTGTAACCTCCTCCAGTCTCTACAACCCTCCCTATCTCTGTAACCTCCACCAGTCTCTGCAAACCTCCCTATCTCTGTAACCTCCACCAGTCTCTGCAAATTCTCTATCGCTGTAACCACCTCCAGTTCCTACAACCCTCCCTATCTCTGTAACTGCCTCCATCCCCTAATGCCCTCGCTTCCTCTGTAACGTCCTCCAGCACCTACAACCCTCCCTTGTCTCAATAACCTACTCCAGCTATTGCAACCCTCCCTATCTCTGTAACTGCCTCCAGCCCGACAACACTCCCTATCGATGTAACCCCCTTCAGTCCCTCCAACTCTCGATATCTCTTTAACTTCCTCCAGCCCTGACAACCCTCCTTATATCTGAAACTTCCTGCAGTCTCAACAACCATCCCTATCTCTGTAACCTCCTCCAGCCATTGCAACCCTCCCTAACTCTGTAACAGCCTCCAGCCCGAAAACCCTCCCTATCTCTGTGTCCGCCTCCAGCCCCAACATCCCCCCTATCTCTGAAACCTCCTCCAGTCCCTAGAGCCCTCCATATCTTTTACCACCTCCAGCACCTCGAGCCCTCCCTATTTCTGTAACCTCCACCTGCACCTAAATCCCTCCCTCCCTCTGTAACGTCCTCCAGCCCCGACAACCTCCCGCAATCTCTGCACTCCTCTAATACTGGGCTTTTGAGCAACCCCGACCTTAATCGTTCAACCACTGGTGGCCGCAGCAGGGACATTGATATCTGCTCAGGGGCCTCACAGTGTCGTGTGTACTGCCTACAAAAGCCTTCTCCCAGCTCTCTGGCTTTGCTCATTGTTGTTTGCATATGTTGCTGAATGTGTACCTGTGGCCTGTGGGAGATCTTATCTGTGCCTCTGATATGAACAGTCCACTGTTCTCCGACTGTGAGCATCTTCTGACAAACATTTTTACTTTGCAGGTATTTTATCAGCTGCCATAGAGCAGGAAGGACATGGAGGAGCAGAGCTGCAAAGAAATAACTGAGGGGTGAAAAAAATTATGTGATGATTTGAGACTTTAACTACCCCGATATTGAATTGGGCAGTCAGTAAGATTATACGAAATGGGAGCAAGGAGTAGGCCATTCGGCCCCTCGAGCCTGCTCAGCCATTCTATAAGATCATGGCTGATCTGATTGTCGCTTTAACTCCACTTTCCTTTCTGCCCTCGATAACCCCGACTCCCTTGTCGAATCAAAATCTGTCTAAGTCAGGCTTGAATATATTCAATGACCCAGCCTCCGTTGCTCTCCAGGGAACGGAGTTCCACAGACTCACAATTCTCTGAGAGAAAAATATCCGCCTCATCTCCATCTTAAAGGGGAGACCCCCTTATTCTGAAATTGTTACACCTAGTTCTAGATTCCCAAACGAGAAGGAACATCCACTCAGCATCTACCCAGTCAAGCCCCCTCAGAATCTTACGTGGCTCATTTTTCTAAACTCCAATGAGTATCTGCCCAACCTCTTCAAACATTCCTCATAATAATCAAAGAATCACAGAATTGTGACCATGCCGAAGGAGGCCATTCGGCCCATCGTCTCCCCACCGGCTCTCTGAAAGAGCAACGCCCTCAGTTCCACTCCCCCGGCCTCTTCCTGTAACCCTGCAAATTCTTCCATTTCATGTAACTGTCTAATTTTATTTTAAATGTTTCAGTTGAATCTGCCTCCACCATGTTCCCAGGCAGCGCATCCCAGACCTTAACCATTCGCTGCATGAAAACTTGTTTCCCCATGTCACTTTTGCTTCTCTTACCAAATACTTTAAATCTGTGCCCTCTCGTTCTCGATAATTTCACGAGTGGGAACAGTGTCTACTCTGTCCAGGCCCCTCATGATTTTGAATATCTCTCTCAAATCACCTCCCAGCCTTCTCTTCTCCAAGGAAAACAGTCCGAACTTCTCCAATCTATCTTCATAACTGAAATTCCTCAACCCTGGAACCATTCTTGTGAATCTCGTCTGTACTCTCTCAAATGCCCTCACATCTTTTCTCAAGTGCAACACCCAGAATTGGAGGCAATACTCCAGCTGAGGACAAACTAGTGTCTTATACGAGTTCAACATAACTTCCTTGCTCTTGTAATCTATGCCCCTATTAATATAGCCCAGTATACTGTATGCTTTATCAACCACTCTCTCAACCTGTCCTGCCATCTTCAATGACTTATGCACAGAAACACACAGGTCTCTCTGCTCCTTCACCCCCTTTAGAATTGTAACCTCGATTCTATATTTTCTCTCCATGTTCTTCCTAACAAAATTAATCACTTCACATTTCTCCACATTGAACCTCATCTGTCACTTGTCTGCCCATTCCACCAACTTGTCTCTGTCCTTTTGAAGTTCTACACTATCCTCCTCACAGTTCACAATGCTTCCAAGTTTCGTATCATCTGCAAATTTTGAAATTGTGCCCTGTACTCCGAGGTCGAGGACATTAATATATATCAGGAAAAGCAAGGGTCCCAACACTGATCCCTGGGGAACTCCACTACAAACCTTTCTCCAGTCCGAAAAACATCCATTAACCACTATTCTCTGTTTCCTGTCACTCAGCCAATTTCGTAATCCATGTTGCTACCGTCCCATGTATTCCAAGAGCTACATGTTTGCTCACAAGTCTGATGTGTGGAACTGTATCAAATGCCTTTTGAAATGCCAGGATTTCTCATTTTCCTCTGTCAGGCCTTGAATGAGCTGGATTATCCAGGGTGGAAGCACAGACCAGAATAGAATGGAGTAGCACAAGGTTTGGGGAATGCTGGTCAGTCCCACTATGTACAGTCACATCCCTTCTGATCTCAGCCCTCAGCAATCATTTAACAGTGAGTGTTCCCTCCCTGAACAAAAAAACACTGGATTTCCATGATCAGATGGGAAAGTCATTCCAGCAAAATCAATCAGCTTCTTGAGACGGTCAGGTTTAGCGTTCATAGATATATTGAGCAGACAGAGAATGCAATAAAACTTTAAACACACAGTTTACAATCAGATTTACAATCACACTGGGTGGTCAGGGAGTCAAACACGTTAAAAGGCCTTTCCATGCTGCAGCTCTCCTTGTTTGAATGTCCATCAATGGAAGATACACAGCCATGTTCACTTATTGCAGACGTTTTACATTGTTGCACCAGAGAGTTGTGACCAATGAGTCATTTCACAACAGTTCAACAGACTGATCAGGATGTTAATATTGGGAAATTGGAGAGGAGCAGGGAGTCAGTGAATGGCAATAGTTCCAGGGATTATGGGTGAACAGGGTTCGGAGTGAGTTAAGACACAGGCAGCAAATGTTTGTATGAGGATCTGATCAGGAAGTGTGAAGGATGTGCGGTTGGCCAGGAGAGTATTGGTATCGTCCAGTCTGGAGGTAACAGAGGCACTGATGAGGGTTCCAGCAGCAGATGAGCTGAAGCAGGGGCGGAGTCGAGAGATGGTGTGGAGGTGGAAATGGACAGTCTTGGTGATGGTGTGGATATGTGGTCGAAAACTCATCTCGGGGTCAAACACAACAACAAAGGCTGAAAACTGTCTTGATCAGTTTCAGACAGGTACCAGAGATGGTGTCGGTGGTCCAAGAATGACATTTGTGTCGGGGACCACAGACAATGGCTTCAGTCTTCCCAATATTTAGTAGGAGAAAATAACTGCTCATCCAGTATTGGATGTTAGACAAGCAGTGTGGCAGAGCAGAGACAATGGAAGCATTCACAGAGGTGTTATTGAGATGGAGTGTTGTCAGCATTAGGTTCCTGAGCTCAGTATAACTCCCTTCCTTTGTTATTAAACATTTGACATATGCCACACATAAATGCTTTGTACTCAATGAAAGCTTTCCTTTTCAATATATTTTGATTCTGCAAAGTTCAGCATCAACCAATCCCCCATTCTGCATGAACCCTCAATTTAAAAGATGTTATCTACCCTGAGGTTCTCCATGGACAAGGACGAACTGTTTTCCTTGCCTCTGTTCTCAGTGCTGACAGCTCCATGAAGCTTAGGGACCTCTACTCAATGGTAGATCTTTAAAGAAACTCCCTCATTAAACCTGAGATCACTTCATCCTGAAAGTGGCCAGAGCTGTCAGGTTAGTCTGGGTTCAGCTGACCAGTGGTCACTGTATACAAATGGGATCGTACTTCTCTATTTAACAAAGCAATAGCTTAAAGCTCCCACACCCCTGCAGTATAAAGACACACCAATTACAGTATAACATTAGCATACTTCTAGTTGGAGATTAACCCTTTGCTGACAATTTCCTTGAGTTAAACAAGGTGAAGATAAGATGGTACAGTGATTGAGTGAGGATGTAAAACACACAGAGACTGGATCACACGTGTCGGGTGCTTGTTGACATGTCCAAACACCTTCACACTTCCACAGGCTCACTAGCCGAGCACTGAACGTCTTCTGGATCCAATTCGAGCTTCGTGTGTGGACACTGATCCTGGAACATGTGCTTCATCTGCATCGCAGAGAGGAGAAACGATGAGTATTACTGCAAGGGGAGGAGTGAATAGAAATAGACAGAGAGCATACAGACAGAGATCGGGAGAGAGGGTGGGGACAAGACAGTGAGAGACAGGGTGAGGCAAAGATACTCAGATAGAGGGAGAGATGCAGAGGGAGGGTGGGAGAGCTACAGGGATTGTGACAGAGGCAGAGAAACAGAGGGCGTGAGAGCGAGAGGTCGTCAGAGATGCAGTGAGGGAGAGACAGACACAGACAGAAAGAAAGACAAAGAAAGAGAAATACAGAGTGGGTGAGCGAGGCAGAGAAAGAGACAGAGATAGAAAGGACATAAAGAGAGAATGGGGAGAGTGAGAGGGAAGATCAGAGAGAGGTTACCGTACAACGAGGAGGCCATTCATCCCCTCGAGTCTGTTACACAGGAACAGGAGGAGGCCATTCAGCCCCTCGTTCGAGTTCTTACACAGGAACAGGAGAAGGCCATTCAGCCCCCTCACCCGCTCTCGAGCCTTTCACACAGGCTCAGGAGGAAGCCCATTCAACCCCTCACAAGCCTGATCTGGGGGACCAGTTGATAAGCAGAGGGGAATTAGAGCTGTTTAAATAATGACCTGGAGTTCCCATTCAGTGAATACAGACAGTGAGAGGGAGGATCTGTTGTCTCCCGTGTTTCTCCTCAGTACAGTGCAGTCTCTTACCCTCTCCACAACGATTCTCTTTGCAGTTTCATCATCCAGATCAGTCATTGAAGTGATCTTCACATTAATCCTCTTGTATTTGGTATCTAAACACAACAGTCACAACATCAACAGGTTGAACACACCCAGAGTTTAGCACAGGGCACGGGACGTATTTCGAATGATCTCGCCTCTCTAATTTAAACTCTCTTTCCTCCAGTTTGTCATCCACTCGTTTGTTCATCTGTCTCTGTTATTCTCTCTATCTCAACTCGTCTTGTCTCTAATCTGCCCTCCCTGTGTTATCATCCTCTATCCTGCACTCTCTTCTCCGTTGCCTCTTGTTCCATCTCCCGAGATCATTTGCATTCCGTGTTTACTCCGGTCTCACTGCCCTTTTCTCTGTCTCTGTCTCTCACTCTCACTCTCTCTCTCTCTCTCTGATGCTCTCTGTCCCTCTGACAAAGACAAAGACAGAGAGACAGACAAAGAGCATCTGTGAGAGAGACAGAGAGAGAAAGTGAGAGTCAGAGAGACAGACAGGGAGACAGAACATCAGAGAGAGTGGGAGACAGAGTGAGGCGAAAGAGGGAGCTGGAGAAACTGAGACCCGCATCGGAGAGAGGCGGTTACAGAAATGAAATATATTTATATATGCGTGTGAAAGGCAGATAAAGGAGAGACAGAGATAAAACTGAGAGTAAGAGAGAGAGGGATGTGAGAAAGAAGCTCAAAGATATTTCTGAAGGAATTTCTGAACGTTTACGTTTCTGTGTTTCCCAATGATTCCACTCAGACTGAACACAAGCGACTGCAACTCTTGTCTGACAGCACAGACAAGGCAGAGAGAGAGAGTGAGAACGATGGGTTTCCCTACACAGAACGATCACACAGCTGTTTGGAGGCCCTCGGTCCTGATATATTTGTGCCAGACTGAGACAGGAGGAGGGATTTAATATTCCTGAAATGTGGAGAATCTGAAATGTTCCCACCATCATCAGAAACAGGCTGGGAGTCGGGAGGTTCCTCGGGAGTAGACGGAATCCCCGAGTCTGAGAGGATCAAATAAAGACAAGAGGAATTTCACTGGGATTCAGAACGCTGGATGAGTGGACAGAAGTGTTTTAACACAGAACCTCCTCTCGTATGTAATCTAACTCCCTCGACACACTGAATCAATGTATACCAGCCTTTACCGAGGGGAGACACCAGACATCATCGGCTGCAGAATCAGTTACGACTCCGACAAGGAAAAAAAACTAACAGAGAAAATTCAGGAGATTATCAAAGTGATCAGCGAAACGACAGGGGGAAAGTGGAGTCAGAGAACAACAGAGAGCAGGAATGAGAGAAAAGGAGGGAAGGCGACAGGAGTGAGACAGAAAAGAGTAAGGGAGATCTGGAATGAGTGAGAACAAGAGAGAGAAAAGAAAACAGCACTGCAATGTTCCCCTTAATCAATACTGATACCCCTCCTCCTTTCCTTCCTCCCCTCTCTTTCCTGAACACCTTGTAGTCAGGAATATTCACTACCCAGTCCTGCCCCACTTAGAGCCAGGACCCTGTTATTGCCACAACATCATATTTCCACGTGGCTATCTGCGCCTGAAGCTCAACAACCTTATTTACCACTCTCCGTGCATCCATATACACACACATTAAACTGAATTTACAGCTTATCTCCTTTCCTCTTCCACTGCCCCCGTCTAATACGATACTCTTATCGACTCCAGTGTTATCTGTCCCTCCTAATTCTCTGTGCATCTGTGCTTTGCTCTCTAATATTGCTCAGACCACTGTTTTTCCTGATGTATATATTAATGACATAGACTGGGGCGTACAGGGCACACTTTCAAATTCTGCAGATGACACAAAACCTGGTTGTATTGTGAACTGTGAGGAGGACAGTGATAGACGTCAGGAGGTCATAGACAGGCTGGTGGGATGGGCAGACACTTGCAAATGAAATTTATCACAGAGAATTGTGAAGTGATTCATTTTGGTCGGACGAACGAGAGGCAATATAAAATAAAGGCTACAATTCTAAAGGAGGTGCAGGGGCAGAGGGACCTGGGGGGACATGTGCACAAATCATTGAAGGTGGCAAGACAGGTCGAGAGAGCGGTCAATACTTAGGAAGGATGTTAAGGTATTCGAGAGGGTGCAGAGAAGATTTACCAGAATGGTTCCCGGGATGAGGGACGTCAGTGACATGAATAGATCGGAGAAGCTGGGGCTGTTCTCCGTGGAGAAGAGACGATTAAGACGAGATTTGAGCAAGATGTTCATAATCAAGAGGGAACTGGACAGAGTAGTCAGGGAAAAACTGTTCCTCTTGGTGGGAGGATCCAGAACTAGAGAGCAACGCATTTAGGTGAGTGGTAAAAGTCACAACAGAGGCAGGGAAACCTTTTCACACAGCGAGTGGTTAGGATCTGAAATGCACTGCATGAGAGTGTGCTGGAGGCAGGTTTAATTGAGGCTTTCAAAAGGGAATTGGAAAATTGTCATGGCAGAAAAAATCTGCAGGGCGACAGGAAAATGGCAGGAGTGGGAGTAGGTGAGTTGCACTGCCAGAGAGCTGGCACGGTGAAGATGGGCTGAACAGAAACTTTCTGTGCCGTAACCAGTCTTTGATTCCATGATTCTGCGATGATAACCCCACAAAGCAGATACCTTAGCTTCCAGAGCCCGGTGGATAGTGGATGAAACCTCAGTAGATTCTCTAGTCAATTGTTCCTCGGATTCCTGAGTTTGAGCATCATGCTGCCCTCAGTCTCTATCACAGTCCCCTCAGTCACTGCATTACACTCACCTCAGTCACTTTATCACATTCCCCTCAGTCACTGTATCACACTCCCCTCAGTCGCTGTATCCCACTCCCGTCAGTCGCTGTATCACACTCTCCTCAGTCGCTGTATCACACTCTCCTCAGTCGCTGCATCGCACTCCCTTCAGCTCACTGTATCACAATCCCCTCAGTCACTGCATTATATTCCCTTCAGTCACTGCATTCCACTCCCCTCAGACAGTGTATCACACTCTACTCAGTCACTGTATCACACTCCCCCAGTCACTGTATCACACACCCTTCAGTTCACCGTATCCCACTCCCCTCAGACAGTGTCTCACACTCCCCTCAGACAGTGTATCACTCTCCCTTCAGTCACTGTATCGCACTCCCCTCAGTCACTATATCACACTACCCTCAGTCGCTGCATCCCACTCCCCTCAGTGACTGTATCCTACTCCCCTCAGTCACTGCATCCCACACCCCTCAGTCACTGTATCCCACTCCCCTCAGTCAGTGTATCACACTCCCTCCGTAACTGTATCACACTCCCCTCAGTCACTGTATCACACTCCCTGAGTGACTGTATCACACACCCCTCAGTCACTGTATCACACACCCCTCAGACACTGTATCACACTCCCTGAGTCACTGTATCACACTCCCTGAGTGACTGCATCACACTCCCCTCAGTCACTGTATCATGCTCCCCTCAGTCACTGCATCACACTCCCCTTACACACTGCATCACACTCCCCTCTGTCACAGTATCACACTTCCTCTGTCATTGTATCACACTACCCTCAGTCACTGTATCACATCCCCCTCAGACTCTGTATCACACTACGCTCAGTCACTGTATCACATCCCCCTCAGACTCTGTATCACACTACGCTCAGTCACTGTATCACATCCCCCTCAGACTCTGTATCACACTACCCTCAGTCGCTGCATCACATCCCCTCAGTGACTGTATCATACTACCCTCAGTCACTGTATCACACTCCCTTCAGTCATTGTGTCCCACTCACCTCAGTCAGTGTATCACACTCCCCTCCGTAACTGTATCACACTCCCCTCAGTCACTGTATCCCACTCCCCTCAGTCAGTGTATCACACTCCCCTCCGTAACTGTATCACACTCCCCTCAGTCACTGTATCACACTCCCTGAGTCACTGTATCACACTCCCCTCTGTCACTGTATCACATCCCCCTCAGACACTGTATCACACTCCCCTCAGTGACTGCACCATACTACCCTCAGACACTGTATCACACTCCCCTCAGTCACTGTATCACACTCCCCTCAGTCACTGTATCACACTCCCTGAGTGACTGTATCACACACCCCTCAGTGACTGCATCATACTACCCTCAGACACTGTATCACACTCCCCTCAGTAACTGTATCACACTCCCTGAGTGAATGTATCACACACCCCTCAGTGACTGCATCATACTACCCTCAGACACTGTATCACACTCCCCTCAGTCACTGTATCACACTCCCTGAGTGAATGTATCACACACCCCTCAGTCACTGTCTCATACTACCCTCAGTCGCTGTTTCCCACTCCCCTCAGTCACTGTATCACACTCCCTGAGTGACTGTATCACACCCCTCAGTCACTGTATCACACTCCCCTCAGTCACTGTATCACACTCCCTGAGTGACTGTATCACACACCCCTCAGTGACTGCATCATACTACCCTCAGACAATGTATCACACTCCCCTCAGTCACTGTATCACACTCCCTGAGTGACTGTATCACACCCCTCAGTCACTGTCTCATACTACCCTCAGTCGCTGTTTCCCACTCCCCTCAGTCACCTCATCCCACTCCTCTCAGTCTCTACATCTCACTCCCCTCGGTCACGGCATCCAACTCCCCTCAGTCTCTACATCGCACTCCCCTCAGTCTCTACATCCCATTCCCCTCATTCACGGCATCCAACTCCCCTCATTCACTACATCCCACTCCTCTCAGTCTCTACATCCCACTCCCCTCAGCCACTACATCCCACTCCCCTCAGTCTCTACACCGCACTCCCCTCAGTTTCTACATCCCACTCCCCTCAGTCTCAACATCACACTCCCCTCAGTCATTACATCCAACTCCCCTCAGTCACTACATCCCACTCCCCTCAGCCACTACATCCCACTCCCCTCAGTCTCTACACCGCACTCCCCTCAGTTTCTACATCCCACTCCCCTCAGCCACTACATCCCACTCCCCTCAGTCTCTACACCGCACTCCCCTCAGTTTCTACATCCCACTCCCCTCAGTCTCAACATCACACTCCCCTCAGTCATTACATCCCACTCCCCTCAGTCACTGCATCCCACTCCCCTCAGTCTCTACATCCCACTCCCCTCAGTCACGGCATCCAACTCCCCTCAGTCACGGCATCCAACTCCCCTCAGTCACGGCATCCAACTCCCCTCAGTCACTACATCCCACTCCCCTCAGCCACTACATGCCACTCCCCTCAGTCTCTACATCGCACTCCTCTCAGTCTCTACATCCCACTCCCCTCACTCACTACACGCCACTTCCCTCACTCACTACTTCCCACTCCCTTCACTCACTACATGCCACTCCCCTAATCACTTCTTCCCACTGCCCTCAATCATTACTTCCCAGTCCCCTTAGTCAATGCATCGGACTCCCCTCAGTCACTTAATCCCACTCCCCTTAATTACATCATCCCACTCCCCTCAGTCACTGCATCTAACTCCCCTCAGTCACTGCATCCCACTCCCCTCAGTCACTACATCCCACTCCCCTCAGTCTCTACATCCCACTCCCCTCAGTCACTGCATCCCACTCCCCTCAGTCACCACATTCAACTCCCCTCAGTCTCTACATCCCACTCCCCTAGGTCTCTACATCCCACACCCCTCAGTCACTGCATCCCACTTCCCTCAGTCACTACATCCCACTCCACTCAGTCCATGCATCGCACTGCCCATGTCACGACATCCCACACCACTCAATTACATCATCCCACTCCCCTCAATCACTGCATCCCACTCCCCTCAATTACATCATCCCACTCCCCTCAGTCACTACATCCCACTCCCCTCAGTCTCTACATCCCACTCCCCTCAGTCACTGCATCCCACTACCCTCAGTCACCCCATCCCACTCCCCTCAGTCACCACATTCAACTCCCCTCAGTCTCTACATCCCACTCCCCTAGGTCTCTACATCCCACACCCCTCAGTCACTGCATCCCACTTCCCTCAGTCACTACATCCCACTCCACTCAGTCCATGCATCGCACTGCCCATGTCACGACATCCCACACCACTCAATTACATCATCCCACTCCCCTCAGTCACTACATCCCACTCCCCTCAGTCTCTACATCCCACTCCCCTCAGTCACTGCATCCCACTACCCTCAGTCACCCCATCCCACTCCCCTCAGTCACCACATTCAACTCCCCTCAGTCTCTACATCCCACTCCCCTAGGTCTCTACATCCCACACCCCTCAGTCACTGCATCCCACTTCCCTCAGTCACTACATTCCACTCCACTCAGTCCATGCATCGCACTGCCCATGTCACATCCCACACCACTCAATTACATCATCCCACTCCCCTCAATCACTGCATCCCACTCCCCTCAATTACATCATGCCACTCCCCTCAGTCCCTCCATCCCATTCCTCTCAGTCACAGCATCCCACTCTCCTCAGTCACCACATCCCACTCCCCTCAGTCACCCCATCCCACTCCCCTCAGTCACTGCAACCCACACCCCTCAGCCACTGCATCCTACTCCTCTCAGTCACTGCATCCCACTCCCCTCAATCAGTGCATCCCACTCCTCTCAGTTACTGCAACCCGCTCCCCTCAGCCACAGCATCCCACTCCTCTCAGTCACTGCATCCCACTCCCCTCAATCGGTGCATCCCACACCCCTCAATCAGTGCATTCCACTCCCCTCAGTCTCTACATCCCACTTCCCTCAATTACTGCATCCCACTCCGCTCAATTACATCATCCCACTCCCCTCAGTCACTGCATCCCACTCCCCTCAGCCACTGCATCCCACTCCCCTCAATCACCACATCCCACTCCCCTCAGTCACCAAATCCCACTCCCCTCAGCCACTGCATCCCACTCCTCTCAGTCACTACATCCCACTCCCCTCAATCAGTGCATCCCACTCCCCTCAGTCACTGCATCCCACTCCCCTCAGTCACTGCATCCCACACCCCTCAATCAGTGCATTCCACTCCCCAGTCACTGCATCCCAATCCCCTCAGCCTCTGCATCCCACTCCCTTCCGTCACTACATCCCACTCCCCTCAATTACTGCATCCCACTGCCCTCAGTCACTGCATCCCATTCCCCTCCGTCACTGCATCCCACTCCCCTCAGTCAGTGCATCCCACTCCTCTCATTCACTACATCCCACTCCCCTCAGTCACTACATCCCAGTCCCCTCAGTCTATGTATTCCACTCCCCTCAATTACATCATCCCACTCTCCTTAGTCACTGCATCCCAGTCCCCTCAGTCACCACATCCCTCTCCCCTCAGTCACCCCATCCCACTCACCTCAGTCACTCCATCCCACTTCCCTCAGTCACCCCATCCCACTCCCCTCAGTCACTCCATCCAACTTCCCTCATTCACGCCCTTCCACTTCCCGCAGTCACTCCATCCCACTTCCCTCAGTAAGAGACTGGATGATCTCGAGGACTGATCTTCTATGGTGTAACATTGGGTGTGGAATCTGTTTCGAATGCAACCCACAAGGGGGATACCTGATGTTCCAGACACCGCTGGGGTAGACGATGATCCCCTAGTGGATTCTCGAGTTGTTTGTTCCTCGGGTTCCTCAGTTGCGACAGTCTCTGGATCTGTAATAAAGGAAGAGGGCAGAGTGGAGAAAACCCGAAGAGCTCGTTTATATAGTTCTCTAGTCCAGACAGTGTCAGATTTTCATCTTTATCAAACCCTCGAAGATCCTATCCAACTCCTCGTGAACATTGCTTCCTGGAGAGGGAGTGTGAGGTGCCCAGCACTGCAGTGGGGACCTGACGTGAGCCATGTACACTGCAGGGATCAGAGTGCATGATAGACAGAGACAGCAGAGTCTGGTTCAGTTCCCTAGAGTTTCAGTGAAGTACACTTTGTGTTTCAGATCCTTTATTCACTGTGTCCCTGACAATAAGGAGGGGAGTGAGTAAACTGTCTCATTTCTGTGGGTGACACGGGACATCCCAGAATCACCCTCTGGATGATATAGAAGCATGAATGTACCTGTACAATACGCTGCGCAATAAAACAAGGACTTCAACTCATAAACGAAGTAACTGCTGCAGTTTTTGATCTTTATCTCATGGACCTTGTCGCAGTGTTTTCTACCCCAGGATAAACAAACTGTCCGTGTTACTTCCCCCTGTCCCACGCTGGGATGGGAACCTGAAATGAGAGTTTATAAATATTGAAGACTGTAACCCATGTGAACAGTGCTGGACAGTGAATGTAAATCTGATATTCTCAAGGCTGAAATTACCATTTAACCAGCCTGTAACATGTGTGGAGCAGTGAAAATCTGGGACAGCAGTCTCCGGAATCTTCCATCCACCAGAACTGAAACAAAAATCACAGAGTCAGTCCCTGAACTGATGGCAAATATTAACTGTTAGAGAGACTGGTACCAGCAGATAGTACCAGAAACTGGGGGAAATCCCTTACTCTGCCCATATTGACTAGATTACCCTGAAATTGTTCCTTTACATTACCTTTTAAATCTGTACCATCCTTGAGCAAGATTATCATCACACTTCTCCTGACCGGAGCACCCAGTGTCATCACAATCGCTGCTCCTCCAGGGCTGGTCCAGGACTGTGTGATTTACACACGGGTCAGTGAGTGCAGAGTCTGTGACTGAGTGACAGAAAGATGTTTAATGTTAATATGTGACCTTACATCAGAACTGGGAAAAGTTCTAGTGACAAGTGAAACCGGGGAGGATGTGATGATAAATGGAAGGGATCACACTCCCCTCAGTTACCGTATCACACTCTCCTCAGTCACTGTATCCCACTCCCCACAGTCACTGTATCCCAATCCCCACAGTCACTGAATCACACTCCCCTGAGTCACTGCATGCCACTCCTCTCAGTCACTACACCCACTTCCCTCAATTACAGCATCCCACTCCCCTCACTCACTGCACCCACTCCCCTCAGTCAGTGCACCCACTCCCATCAGTCGCTACATCCCACTCCCCACAGTCACTACATCCCACTCCCCTCAGTCACTACATCTCACTGCCCTCAGTCACTGCATCCCTCTCCCCTTAGTCGCTGCATCCCACTCCCCTCAATTACTGCATCCCACTCCCCTCAATTACTGCATCCCACTCCCCTCAATCACTGCATCCCACTTCTCTATGTCACTGTACCCACTCCACCGAATCACTCTATACCATTCCCTTCAGTCACTGCACCTCACTCCCCGCTTCTCTACATCCTCCTCCCCTCAGTTACCACATCACACTCAGTAGTCACTACATCCCACTTCCCTCAATTACAGCATCCCACTCCCCTTAGTCACTACATCCCACTCCCGTCAGTCACTGTATCCCACTCCCCTCAGTCTCTGTATCCCACTCCCCTCAGTCGCTACTTCCCACTCCCCTGTCACTACACCCCACTCTCCTCAGTCACTACACCCCACTCTCCTCAGTCACTACATCCCACTCCCCTCAGTCACTACATCCCACTCCCCTCAGTCACTACATCCCACTCCCCACATTCACTGTATCCTACTCCACCTAGTCACCGCATCTCATTCGCTCAGTCACTGTATCCCACTCCCCTCAGTCTCTGCATCCCACTCCCCTCAGTCGCTACTTCCCACTCCGCTCAATCACTGCATCCCACACCCCTCAGTCACTACCTCCCACTCCCCTGTCACTCCACCCCACTCCCCTCAGTCACTACATCCCACTCCCCACATTCACTGTATCCTACTCCACCTAGTCACCGCATCTCATTCGCTCAGTCACTACATCCCACTCCCCTCAGTCTCTGCAGACCACTCCTCTCAGTCACTGCAGCCCACTCCTTACCGAGCTAGCCGTGTCCTAAAAGACAAAGCTGCTAGTCTGGGACTGCGGTAGGTGATGACAGAACCAACAAGAGGAGAAAATATACTTGACTTCATCCTCACCAATCTGCCTGCCACATATCCATCTGTCCATGACAGTCTTGGTGGGCGTGACCACCGCACAGTCCTTGTGGAGCCAAAGTCCCACCTTCACATTGAGGATACCGTCCATCGTGTTGTGTGGCACTATCACCATGCTAAATGGGATAGATTCAAACAAGTCTAGCAATACAACAATGGGCATCCATGAGGTGCTGTGGGAACAACAACAGCAGCAGAATTGTACTCAACTACAATCTGTAACCTCATGGTCCGGTATATCCCCCACTCGATCATGACCATCAAGCCAGGAGACCAAACGTGGTTCAATGAACAGTGCAGGAGGGCATGCAAAGTGCAGCACAAGGCAGACCTCAAAATGAGGTGTCAGCCTGGTGAAGCTACAACACAGGACTATCTGCATGCCAAACAGCATAATTAGCATGCGATGGACAGAGCTAAGCGATCCCATAACCAACGGATCAAATGAGTTCCGAAGAAGGGTCGCTGACCCGAAACGTTAACTTTGCTTCTCTTTCCACAGATGCTGCCAGACCCGCTGAGTGATTCCAGTATTTCTTGTCCTGCCACATCCAGTCGTGAATGGCAGAAGACAATTAAACAACTAATTGGAGGAGGTGGCCCCACAAATATCCCCATCCTCAATGATCAGGGAGCCCAGCACATCAGTGCAAAAGATAAGGCTGAAGCATTTGCAAAAATCTTCAGCCAGAAGTGCTGAGTTGATGATCCATCTCGACCTTCTCCTGCAATCCCCAGCATCACAGATGTCAGTCTTCAGTCAATTCGATTCACTCCGCTTGATATCAAGAAATGACTGAAGGCACTGGATACTGCAAAGGCTATGGGCCCTGACAATATCCCGGAAGTAGTACTGAAGACCTGTGCTCCAGAACTTGTTGCATCCTTAGCCAAGCTGTTCCAGTACAGCTACAACACTGGCATCTACCCTGCAATGTGGAAAACTGCCCAGGCATGTCCTGTGCATAAAAAGCAGGACAAGTCAAAGCAGGGCAAGTTCAACCCACCCAATTACCGTCCCATCAGTCTACTCTCTATCATCAGTAAAATGATGGAAGGTGTTGTTGACAGTGCTATCAAGCGGCACTTGCTCAGCAATTACCTGTTCAGTGATGGTCAGTTTGGGTTCCGCCGGGGTCACTCAGCTCCTGACCTCATTACAGTGTGGTTCAAACATGGACAAAAGAGCTGAACTCAAGAGGTGAGGTGAGAGTGACTGCCCTTCACATAGAGTCTGTCAGGATCCTGCTGCTGTGTCTGACACTCACCAGAAAACCTGAATCTCCTCAATTGCAGACCTGACAGAAT
Source organism: Heterodontus francisci (assembly GCF_036365525.1). Lineage (NCBI taxonomy): Eukaryota > Metazoa > Chordata > Chondrichthyes > Heterodontiformes > Heterodontidae > Heterodontus > Heterodontus francisci. The sequence continues at coordinate 1,668,126 of NW_027140807.1, read as the reverse complement.
ACTACCCAGACATGCCAGCCCTCTCTCCAGACAGCGAGCGTCTGGTTCAGTTCCCTAGAGTTTTAGTGAAGAGTTCACTCTGTTTTACAGATCCTTTATTCACTGTGTCCCTTACAAAAAGGAGGGCAGTGAGTAAACTGTCTCATTCCCATGGGTGACACGGGACATCCCAGAATCACCCATCTGCACCATATACAAACAGCAATCTACCTGTGCAATAAACAGCGTTACAGTCGGGTGGAGGCTTCAACTCATAAACAAAATAACTGCTGCAGTTTATGATCTTTATTTCCTGGGTCCAGTGACAGCGATTTCCAGCCTTGTTAAAACAAACTGTCCTCGTTACTTCCCCCTGTCCCACACTAGGATGGGAACCTGAAATGAGAGTTTATAAATATTGAAGAAAGTAACCCACGTGAACAGTGCTGGACAGTGAATGTAAATCTGATATTATAAAGGCTGAAATTACCCTGTAACCAGCCTGTGGCACGTGTGGAGCAGTGAAAATCTGGGACAACAGTGTCCGGAATCTTCCATCCACCAGAACTGAAACAGTTAATCACAGAGTCAGTCCCTGAACTGATGGTAAATATTAACTGTTAGAGAGACTGGTAACAACAGATAGTGCCAGAAACTGGGGGAAATCCATTACTCCTCCCTCATTAACTGATTTACCCAGAATTTGTTCCTTTACATTACCTTTTAAATCTGTACCATCCTTGAGCAAGATTATCATCACACTTCTCCTGACCGGAGCCCACAGTGACATCACAATCGATGCTCCTCCAGGGCTGGTCCAGGACTGTGTGATTTACACACGGGTCAGTGAGTGCAGAGTCTGTGACTGAGTGACAGAAAGATGTCTAATGTTAATATAAAGTACAGTTAATGTTACACAGCGCCTTGTACCCTCCCGAAATACCAATGATCTCAGTTTCACCCTCTGCCCTGGTCAAAACCCCCCAGATTAAAGCTGGAAAATGTCCTCCTTCTCTAAACTGGGTTTCCATCTGTCTCCCAGCTCAGCCTCTCCCTCTAACTCACTGCTCACAGACAGTCCTCCCTATTCTAGATTAACCACCAGCTCTCAGGTAACAGAAAGCAGTAAATATCTCAGCTTCACTTCATCCCAGTAGGAAAGATGTAAAGTGGAGGAGGAGCGAGAGCTGCCAGGTGGAGCACAAGCGACCCAGTGTGACTGGTGGGTCCTGCAGAGGGAACGTGTAGTCTCAAAACCAACAACAACCTGCATTTATGTACTGCCTTTGATGTAATAAAATGTCCCAAATCACTTCATCGGTGTGTTACCATCCCGAACTGACACCGATCCACAGAAGCAGCTGGTCGGGCAGGTGGCCAAATGCTATGTCAAATAGGTAGGTTTTAAGGAGTGTCTGAAAGGCGGAAAGAGAGGTGGAGAGACGGAGAAGTTGAGGGAGAGAATTCCATAGCGTTAAGCCTCGGCAGGTGAAGGCACAGCTGCCAATGGTGGAAGGGATTCGAATCGGGAATACTCAAGAGGCCTGAATTAGAGGAGCGCAGAGATCTCCGAGGGTTGTGGGGCTGGAGATGATTTCAGCGGTAGGGAACGGCGAGGTGATAGAAGGATCTGGAAACGATTGTGAGAATATTGAAATCCAGGCCTTGCTGAACCGGGAGCCAGTGTAGGTCAGTGAGCACGGAGATGAAAGGTGAACTGGACTTGGGCAGTATCATACTGGATGACCAAAATGTACAGAAGGTGGAATGTGAGAGATCAGCCAGGAGATCTTTGGAATAGTCAAGTCTAGAGGTACCAAAGTACTGCTAAAGGGTTTGAGCAGCAGAGAAGCTGCAAGAGCCAAGTCAGGAATACTGTTTCTGATCATCCTTCTCGAATTGTCGGCAGTCTTTGACACAATTCACCACACTATCCATCGCCAACACCTCTCCTTCCATGTCCAGCCTGGTGGAACTGCTCTGGCCTATTTCCACTCAACCCAGTCTAGTCTCAGCCAGAGAATCTCCTGCAGTGTCTTCCCTACCCACTCCAGCACTGCTACCTCTAGCGTACCCCGAGAATCTATCTTGTCCCTCTCCAATTTCGCATCAGCTTCCGACTGTGCCCAGCTTCCTTCCCTGTAGCCTCCTCATCACAAGGACATCCAATTACAACCTCCTTAATATCCACCATCACAGATTTTGCCTCAGCCAATCCTCTACCAAAAACCCTCTACCTTCTGGAGAATCAAATCTTCTAATCCACTCCTGGCCAGCCTCCCAGCTTCCACTTTCCAGAAGTCAGGTCTCCTCCAACACACTGCTGTTGCATGTTATCTTGCAGAAAGTTTAAGTCATACATCAGCCCTGCGCTCTCTGACCCACATTGGTTCACAGCTGCAAACGCCTTTGATGTACAACTTCCATCTTCCTGTTCAAATTCTTTCATGACCTCTCCCGCCCTCTCCCACCACATTTCTGTAATCTTCACCAACTCTCTGTTTCTCTGACCCAAGCCTCCTGTATAAATTCCCTCCACTCCCTTTCCTCCAGCAGTGTCTGATGTGGCTTCAAGATGTCTAGCCTCCTAAACCTTTCTGCCTCTCCACCTCCGTCTGTTCTTTTAAACTAACAGTCAGCCCTCCAGTCATCTCCTTCCCTGCCGTGTCAGACATTTCTTCAATCAGATTTCTGTGCAACATCTTGGGAGATTATTCTATGTAACGGTATGAATAAACACAGCTTGTTCTAGTTGTACTGGGGGTGAACTTTGTCGAGAATGAAAGTTACTCACTCAGGTAACCCAGAATGATCAGCAGAGTCCACATCTTACTGGTGAGATTCTGGAAAGGGAAACACAAGACAAACATTTGAGAGAGATTACCGAGTAGGGAATTGGAGGGAATATTAAATAGGGAGTTGCCGAGGAGTTCGTCAGTATATCTGTTTTAGAGAGGTGAGCTCCATCTAATTATCTCTCTCTCACTGGGGCTCTTACAGACAGAGGTGAGCTCAGCTACATGTTCTTGTTAAACATCAGGAACTTGACTCCAATCCTTCACCCTTTCCACTCTCCAAAGCTTTTATGAATAAACCACATGTGTTCCTGACTCTCTCCTCCAGGTCTGTCTCCTGCATCCCTGAAACAAACCTCTTTGAATTTCTGACAAAGGTTATTCATGAAGATGGTGTTGTTTCAGGAGAAGCTGGACACACACCCCCTGGGTCAACACCTAGCAAGTGACAAACTCCTGTGCTTTTTCGAGCAGTCCTCCCATACCCAACTGCTTACCAGAGTCTCCAAAGTAGATGTCGCTGGGTGGGAGATGTTGTCGGTTCAGTTCCAGCTGCTTGCTCCTCAGTCTTGGGTCCACTCTGCTGTGAACAGTGTCAGTCTCAGTGTCAGCTCCAACTCCTATATACACCACGACGGATTGACTGCAGTGCTGGTTGGCTGAAATATTAACATTTAGTAATGATGAATGACAATACATAATCTATGCAAACGAAGGCCTTTTGGTTAAAGTAGCTGCCATAATAAACCAAATTAATATTTCTCCTGGGACCATGCTAACCCACGGGGCTTTGCTGTTGTAACATAACTTGTCTTCAGTTACCCAACAGAGAGTGTGTCGGGAGATTGGAGCCTGGGGCTGGGACTCTGAATATTAAAGTTAGTATTTGCCAGTTGGCTGTGTATATTTGATCTTTCATAGGCATTAAGTATTAGGGAGAGAATATTCACAGGAGACATGCCTCTCTTATCAGTAGTGGGTCAGTATTGGGGGGATGATGAGAGGGGGCAGAGAAACAAGATGTTCCGGAGAGACAAATGATCGGACATCCATTTTCCTCCTTGAGGTCGTTGGGGTTAAAGTAAATGATTCTGTTTTTCAGAATATAGTCACAGAATGAGAACAATGAAATCCTCACATCAGCGACAGTGATACCATCTCCGAAATAGCACAGATACAGCGTTAGTAACACATACAAACCAGAATGAGGAGAACATAAATTTCTCAGTGAGAGAGTGTTTGAGTATTCAGGACATGGGATATTGTGAGGGGTCCCTGACCAGATGTTAATGTCTCAGTCACTGACTGCTCCTCAACTGCTAACATTGAGATAGCAGTGGGCTTCAGGTATAAACTTCAATACAAGAACCACCCAGGATGTTGTTTTTTGGAAGGAAAAGTGTTGCATGTAAACTTCATAGAGTGACTGGCAGACCATTGTCCATGACTGACCGAATAATAATAAGCAGGTAATTTGTCCCTGATATGGGTGGGAATAGTCTTTGATATGTTTGATTTTGACTCCGAGAATGAGGAGAGATGAAACAATACAATTTGTGAAGTGGTGCAAGAACAGAGAGACCTGGGGGATGCTTGTGCAGGAATGTTTAAAGGTGGCAGGGTCGGTTGAGAAAGCGATTAATAAATCATATTACAGTCTGGCCTTTGTAAATGGAGAGGTCGAATACAAAAGTCCGGGAGTCATGCCAAACCTGTATAAAACACCAGTTCGGTCCCTGTTGGAACATTGTGCCCAATTCTGGGCACCACACTTCAGGAAAGACCTGTAGGCTTTGGAGAGGGTGCAGAAGAGATTTTCTCGGATGGTTCAGTTGGTGAGGAATTTCAGTCAAGTAAAAAGACTGGGCTAGAAAGGGACGTTCTCCTTAGAGCAGAGAAGGTTAAGGGGAGATTCGATAGATCACCAGAGGGCACAGCTTTAATGTGATGGGGAAAGGTACCAGAGGTGACATGAGGATAAATGTTTTTTAATATCATGAGTGGTTTGGATTTGGAGGGAAATGTCTGATAGGGTGGTGGAAATTCAATGGTATTATTCAAAAAGGGAATTGGCTCAATATTTGAAGGGGAATTAATTGAGGGAAATGGTGAAAGAGAGGGGAGTTGGATTAACTGGGTTGATTTTCGAAAGAGATGACAACCCCTCGATGGCCCGAATGGCCTCCCTCTGTTGTACTATTCTAGGATTTGTTTCTGATGGGGTGGGATTCGTCTGTCCCCACATTTCTCTGTTAGATCATTAGCACATTGGGCAGTGCAGTCAGTCCAGGGTTCTAGATAATATTCCTGTGACAGAATCACAATGTCACTGTCCCCTCAGTAATCACAATCACCTTGCAGCACATTGTTACTCAATGTGACACTGCCTGTGAAAAGGGGTGTCTGAATGTGCATCTCAGTTCCAACCAGCCCATGTCCAACTCCTCGTCCCTGATAGTTTCCACAGTTTCCATTCTCACTGGATTGCTGATTCTGTCAGTGCCCCTGTGTCCATGCCAGGTTGTCAGATATTCATTCAGTCCCACAATGGGCCCATTAGCTCTTCTGAGCCGGCTTTGATATTTGCATTCCCTGGGACTAACAGATTTGAATGTTGTGCCGTGTGTCAACTAGGAAAATGTCAACTTTTGCAAAGCAGGAAGCTGTTGTGTTTGTCAAGGACTGAGAACAATAGACTCTTCATATCAGAGGCACAGATAAGATCAGCTGAAGGACAAAGATGCACAACTAACAACATAGTCAAACAAACTGAGGAGAGAGAGGGGGTGGGAGAGAGAGAGGGTTGGGAGTGTGTGTGTGGTGTATGCGTGCATCCAGTCATGCATTGTGGAACGTGTGATTAATGGAAGAAGCTACAATACAAAGGGTTTGGAGGTAATGCCACAGTTGTAGGAGGCTCTGGTTAGACTACATTTGGAATATTGCACACAGTCTGGGCACTTTCCTCAACAAGCAGCTGTTTGCCTGAGACCAGATACAGCTGAGATTCACCAGAATGATACTGGGGTTAACACTGAGTACACTCGATGAACAGTGACAATTATCCCTGTCTCTGTAACCTCCTCCAGCCCCTGCAACCCTCCCTATCTCTGTAACCTCCTCCAGCTCCTCCAATCCTCCCTATGTCTGTATCCTGCTTAAGGTAACGCAACCCTCCCATTATCCGTAACCCCCTCCAGCCCCCTACAAGCTTCCCTATTTCAGTAACCTCCTCCTGACACGACAACGCTCCCTATCGATGTAACCTCCTCCAGCCCCGACAACCCTCCCTATCTCTGTTACCTCCTCCAGCCCCGACAATACTCCCTATCTCTGTAACCTTCTCCAGCTCTACAACCCTCCCTATCGCTGTCACCTCCTCCAGACCTGCAACCCTCCCTCTCTCTGTAACTTCCTCCAGCCCCTACAATACTCCCTATCACTGTAACCTCCTCCAGCCCTACAACCCTCCCTATCTCTGTAACCTCCTCCGGGCAATACAACAAACACAACAAAAACCTCAGCACGAAAAGCATCAACAAATTCAACAACAGCCTCAGCGAGGGAAAACACCAACAAATTCAGAAGCAACGTTGGCAAAAAAAAGCTCACCAACCAATGTCAGGAGGAGAAAAAAACACCAACAGAATTCAAGAAGTGCGTCAGGAGGAGAAAAGCAACAAAGACAACTTCAGCAGGTGAAAAACAGCAGCAGATGCAACAACATGTTGAATCTGCACGGTCCTCCTTACCAACATTTCGGGCCTTGTGCCAAGGTTGGGAGAGCTGTCAAGCAACAACCTGACATAGTCATACTCAGGGAATCATGCCTTACAGACAATGTCACAGAGCTCGCTATCGCCATCCCCGAGTACGTCCTGTTCCACCATCTCCAACTGCTTCATAAATGAAATTCCCTTCAATCATAAGGTCAGAGTGGGGATGTTCACTCATGATTTCACAATGTTCAGCATCATTCGCGACAGCTCAGATTCTGAAGCAGCCCGTGTTCAGATGTAGCAAGACCTGGACAACATCCAGGCTTGGGCTGAAAAGTGGCAAGTAACATTCGCGCCACACAAGTGCCAGGCATTGACCATCTACAACAAGAGAGAATATAACCATCTCCCTTTGACATTCAATGGCATTACCATCGCTGAATCTCCCACTATCAACATCCTGGGTATTGCCATTGAACAGAATCTGAACTGGAGTAGCCGTATAAATACTGTGGCTACAAGAGCAGGTCAGAGGCTAGGAATCCTGCGGCGAGTAACTCACCTCCTGACTCCCCAAAGCCTGTTACCCATCTACAAGGCACAAGTCAGGAGTGTGATGGAATACTGTCCATTTGCCTGGATGGGTGCAGCTCCAACAACACTCAAGAAGCTCGACACCGTCCAGGACAAAGCAGCCCGCTTGATTTTCACCCCATCTACAAACATTCACTCCCTCCACCACTGATGCTCAGTGTCAGCAGTGTGTACCATCTACAAGATGCAATGCAGCAATGAACCAAGGCTCCCTCCGTCAACACCTTACAGACCCGCAACCTCTACCACCTAGAAGTACAAGGGCAGCAGATGCATGGGAACACCACCACTTGCAGGTTCCCCTCCAAGTCACACACCATCCTGACTTGGAACTATATCGGCCGTTCCTTCACTAACTGTGGGTCAAAATCCTGGAACTCCCTTCCTAACAGCACTGTGGGTGTACCCACCCAACATGGACTGCAGCGGTTCAAGAAGGCAGCTCACCAAAACCTTCTCAAGGGGCAATTAGGGATGGACAATAATTGTTGGCCTCAACCAGCATCGCCCAAAATCCCATGAATGAGTTAAAAAACAGAAAATAACCTCAGCAGGGGAAAAACTCCAAAATAAAACAACAACCTCAACGTAAAAAAAATTCAACAACTTAAGCAGGGAAGGAAACAAGAAGTACAACAAAAACCTCAGCAGGGAAAACACCAACAAAAACAACAACTACCTCATCAGGAGAACAGCGCCAACAAATTCAACAACAGATCAGCAGGAGATTCAAACACCAACAAGTTCAACAACCTCAGTTGGAGAAAAACACCAGCAAATACAACAACAAATACAACAACAACTTCAAAATTATACCAACAAATGCAACAACAACTACTGGCAGCCAATGGGAGAGAGAGGGGCGTGGGTTTCCCATCAGGGAGGGGGGTGTTGTGCAAACCTGAATCACTTGCTTGAATCTTCATGTGGCTTCTCACAAGACTCAACTCTCTTCTTTCCACTGATTTTCCAATTGCAGGATAAGCTTCCAGTGGAAGATGCATCTGTTACTGAGTCTCATGGTCTTATTTCAAAATAATGTTTTACTCCCCAGCTGTACCAAGTGTGATTTCAGAGGGGACGGTGGGGGGTTTCAGCGCCAAGTGACCGACTGACGCCCAGTTCAATCTGGAGTCCTCCAGCCTGTGGGAGAATCACTCGGCCATGCATTGCTGTGCCTGGAGTCTGCACAGTGGCTCAGAGAGATGGAGCAGTTCAACAAAAACACCAACAGAAACACCTGTTTCAGATAAAAGCCTGCAGCTCTGTATCCTGTTGGGTTTACCTACTGCAGTGTGAACATGTCTTCGATATGAAGAAGACACAGAAAGATGTTCAGGGATGATACGAGAACTGAGAGGTCATAATGATCAGGAAAAGACTGAACAGACTGGGGCTCTTTTCTCTAGAAAAGAGAAGGCTGAGGAGTGACCTGATCGAGCTATTTAAGATTATGAAAGGGGTCTTGATCAGATAAATGTAGAGAAAAATGTTTGCATTTGCGGGTGAGACCAGTAAAAACGGGGCAGGTGCGTCAATATAATACAGTCACCAAAACATCCAATTGGAAATTTGAGAGAAACATCTTCACCCAGAGAGTGGGGAGAATGTGGAACTCAGTACCACAGGATGAAAGGAATAGGGAAGATGTATTTAAGCTGGGGGGGAGGGGGGCAGTTGGATAGGACATGAGGGAGAGAGGAACAGAAGGAGATGTGGCTGGGGGCGAGATGAAGAGGGCGTGGAACGACGTTCGTGTGGACCAAAAAGGTCGGCAAGGACGTGTCGGGCTGTAAATTCCTTGCAGCTGGAGCGAAGAGCAGGAACACCAACACTGTGGGACCAGTCAGTGGAGCTGGGGACTGACTCCTGGGTGAGGAGCAGCTTTTCTTTGTAATCTTGATCTAAACCTGTCACAATCTTGTACACCTCTATCAGGTCTCCACGCAATCTCAGTTTCTCCAGGGAGAACAACCCCAGCTTCTCCAACCTAACCTTGTAACTAAAATCCTCCATTCCTGGAACCATTCTGGTAAATCTCCTCTGCACCCTCTCAAGGAACCTCACCTCCTTCCTAAAGTGTGGTGACCAGAACTGGATGCAATTTTGCAGTTGTGGCCTAACCAGAGCTTTATAAAGGTTCAGCATAACTTCCCAGTTTTTGCACTCAATGGCTCTATTTATGAAGCCTAAGATCTCGCATGTTTTGCTATTCCCATATTCTTTGCTACTGTTTCGAAGTACGGCCACTGCTGTAATGTAGGAACAGTGGCAGCCACTTTCTAAAAGGCAAGATCCCATGAACAGACAACGTGCAGATCCTGCTGAAGTTGTTGTTGAATTTGTTGGTGTTTTTCTCCTGCTGAAGTTTCTGTTGAATTTGCTGTTTTTCTCCTGCTGAAATTGTTGTTGACTTTGTTGGTGTTTTCTCCCGCTGAAGTTGTTGACTTTGTTGCTGTTTTTCCTGTTGAGGTTGTTGTTGAATTTGTTAGCGTTTTTCCTGTTGAGTTTGTTGTTTAACTTGGAGGTGTTTTTCTCCTGTTAAAGTTGTTGTTGAATTTGTTGGTATTTTCCCATTTGAATTTGTTGTTGAACTTGTTGGTGTTTTTCCTGTTGAAGTTGTTGTTGAATTTGTTGGTACTTTTTCCTCTTGAAGTTGTTGTATTTATTTGTGCTATTTCCTGTTGAGGTTGTTGTTGAATTTGCTTGTGTCTTTCTTGTTGAGGTTGTTATTTAACTTATTGTTGTTTTTCTTTACTCCTGTTGAAGTTATTGTTCAATTTGTTCGTATTTTTATTCTGCTGCTGTTGTTTTTGTATTTTGGGGGGGTTTTCTCCTCCAGGGGAACAGCAGACTTCACCAATATTGATTTTGAAAAAAGGTTAACATTGTTCAGTAAAATTGTTTCTTTGCTCTCTCTCTTCATGTCTGTTTCTCTCTCTCTGTTGCTCCTGTTATCTTTCCTCTCTCACACATTCTCATTCTCTCTCTTTATCACTGTCTCTCCTTCCTTCTCTCATTTCCTCTCTGCTCTGTTGCTCTTTCTGTCTCTCACACACGCACCCAATCTCATTCTCTCTCTTTATCTCACTCTCTTCTTTCCTTCCCCTCTCTTTCCCGCCTCTCATTTCCTTGCTTACTCTTGCTGTCTGTCTCCATTTCTCTCTCACACACACTCACTCTTATTCTCTCTCTCTCTCATTAATTCTTACAATCTCCTCTCATTTTCTGCCTCTGTGTCGCTCTGTCTCTGTCTCTCCTTGTCTGTCTCTACACCTCCTACTGCCTCATTCTCTCTATCTGTCACTATATCTCTCAGTCTCTCTCTCTCTCTCTCTGTCTAACTTATTTTTCCTGAATCATTCCATCTCTCAGTGGCTTTGTCGATCAGTCTGTCTCTCTCTGTGTCTCTGCATCACTCTCTTGCTCCCTCTCAGCTGTCCTCTGTCTCTCATTCTCTCTTTATCTCTCCCTATGTGGGGTTCCCTGGGATGGCCTCTGCCTGTCCAGCTCTGTTACCCTCTAAGATTTTGTTGGTATGATGTGGCCAGAGGGTGCTCTGTATGGAATGCAATGCCAGCGACAGTGGTTATTCGACCTGTCTGCAGTTTCCACAGTAGCGGGGCGGTTTGATCACATTGCTTATAACGAGCCTCCTCCTCTGAAACGAATCTCACAGATCCAGCCTCACAGCTCCAGCGACCCGGGTTCAATTCTGGGTACTGCCTGTGTGGAGTTTGCAAGTTCTCCCTGTGTCTGCGTGGGTTTCCTCCGGGTGCTCCGGTTTCCTCCCACATGCCAAAGACTTGCTGGTTGATAGGTTAATTGGCCATTATATATTTGCCCCTTGTATAGGTAGGTGGTAGGGGAATATAGGGACAGGTGGGAATGTGGTAGGAATATGGAATTAGTATCGGATTCGTATAAATGGGTGGTTGATGGTTGGCACAGACTCGGTGGGCAGAAGGGCCTGTTTCAGTGCTCTATCTCTAAACTAAACCAAACTAGTTAGAGATCTGCTGACAGAAGATACTGAAGTGTTATTCGGAGATACTGGTCATGATTCCTTGCCTTTCCATATTCTTGCTTTCCACCTTTAAGACAGGAAACACCACTATCCCCATTTGGTACCATTGTTGATGAAATTAATGTTCGTAATAGTTACTTTATGCATTGTTATACATCATCAGCTCGTCAACCAAACTGAAATAATTTACTGTTCCTTGATCTGAACAGCAGTTAGGATACTTTTAACAGAGTATCATCCTTAAACATTACCAATTTTCCTCTTTCTCAGATGCAGACTGAGCTGGATTGTGTTAATCCTTCCGGGTTTGGCGCATTTATAGTTTTATCAATGTAATAAATCTGATTTATAATTGGGCTTAACCTGTCGAGCAAATATAAGTGTGAAGGCAGCAGCGTGACTGGAGGAAATTATTTTGTCTCCTTCTTAATCCCTTTCTTCTGCTTTTGCCTCTGTCCCTCCCTGTAACCCTCTATCGTTCTCTCCCCATTGATCTGCCATCCTGTGTGAAGAATCTTGTCAGATGTTAGATGGTTCTCCAGTCCCCGGCGGCCAACGCCCTGGTTCCTGGGGAGGAAACCACGTTCCACAGCAGTATTGGGCAGGGCAACATGACTGGTATGGACTGGTACTTGCAGATTGGTGACTGCCTGGAATGGATTAGATAGAGTGTACTTTCTGCATCTAAATGCAGGAAAAGGATTGAAACCCAGCACGAGACTCAAGCCAACACTTTGACTCTGTCCTTGAAAAGCTCCCGTGCACAAGACAACATCACTTACTACTGCGCGGCTCACAAGTACACACACAGTGTAACTAGAATGCAAGGAAACACGGCATAAACTCGGGAATGATGTAATACACCTTCCCCCAGTCTTTGGGGGTATGGTAGTATAGCTGTTATGTTACTGGGACTAGTAATTCAGAGGCCTCGACTGAATAATCCAGAGCACAGGAGTTCAAATCCCACCACAGCTTCTGGGGGAATCTAACTAAACAAACATCACCTTAAATATTCACTCCCACCACCACCGACGCACAGTGGAAGCAGTATGTACCAGCTGCAAAAAGCACTGCAGTAATGCACCAAGGCTCCTTCGACAGCACCTTCCAAACCCGCGGCCTCTACCAACTAGATGGACAAGGGCAGCAGAATCATGGGGACACCACCGCCTGCAAGGTCCCCTCCAAGTCACACACCATCGTGACTTGGAACTATATCACCGTTCCTTCATTGTCGCTGGGTCAAAATCCTGAAACTCCCTTCCTAACAGCACTGTGGGTGTACCTACACTACATGGACTGCAGTGGTTCACGAAGGCAGCTCACCGCCACCTTCTCAAGGGGCAATTAGGGATGGACAATAAATGCTGACCTCAACCAGCATCGCCCAAAATCCCATGAATGAATTAAAAAATAGAAAATAACCGCACCAAAAATACATCAACAACCTCAACATGCAAAAACCAAATTGAACAACAATTTAAACAGGGAAGAAAACAACAAGTACAACAAAAACCACAGCAGGGAAAACACCAACCAACACAACAACTACCTCAGCAGGAGAACAAGGCCAACAAATTCAATAACAGATCAGCAGGAGATTCAAACACCAACAAATTCAACAACCTCAGTCGGAGAAAAACACCAGCAAATACAACAACAACCTCAGCAGCAGAATGATACCAATAAATGCCACAGCAACTAGTGGCAGCCAATGGTAGAGAGAGGGGCGTGGGTTCCCCATCAGGGAGGGAGGTGTTGTGCAAACCTGAATCACTTGCTTGAGTCTACATGTGGCTCCTCACAAGACTCAACTGTCTTCTTTCCACTGATTTCCCAATTGCAGGATAAGCTTCCAGTGGAAGATGTATCTGTTATTGAGTCTCATGGTCTTATTTCAAAGTAAGGGATCTTTCTCACCACCACCCCACACCCCCATTGTTTTTATTAACAGCTCTCTTTCTTATTTTCTTTCTCTCTATCTTTCTCTTCTTCCTTCATTCTTCACATCCCAGATTGTCCATGTTCACTGACTTTCTTCTCTCCCGGTCTCTTCCCCCAGGCGCAATCTCCGCGAGGGTCCGCCAGACTCCCACCGCCATCTCCAGATTTCCTGGGGAGGGAGTGGGACTGGAGTGCCGTGTGGAGGGTGAGAGTAGCGGTTACATATTCTGGTACAGACAGGACCGGGGAAGGAGCCGCGGCTGATGTTTTACTCCGCAGCTACACCAGGTGTGAACTCAGAGGGGACGGTGGAGGGTTTCAGCGCCAAACGACCGACTGGCTCCCAGTTCAACCTGGAGTCCACCAGCCTGCAGGAGAATCACTCGGCCCTGTATTTCTGTGCCTGGAGTCAGCACAGTGACTCAGAGAGACGGAGCAGTTCAACAAAAACACCAAGAGAAACACCTGTTTCAGATAAAAGCCTGCAGCTCTGTATCCTGTTGGGTTTACCTGTTGCATTGTGAACATGTCTTTGACATGATGAAGACACAGGTTGCATTGAACGTCGGGGAAAAGTTGCACGGAAATATCTTCAAGGATGATAGGAGAACTGGGATGATATAATGATCAGAAAAAGACTGAACAGATTGGGCTCTTATCGCTTGAAAAGAGAAGGCCCAGGAGTGCCCTGATAGAGCTCTTTAAGATTATGAAAGGGTTTTTGATCAGATAAATGTAGCGAAGTTTTTTTTCATTTGCGGGTGAGACCAGAAAAAGGGGTGGGGCATCAATATAAGACAGTCAGCAATAAATCCAATTGGGAATTCGGGAGAAACATCTTCACCCAGAGAGTGGGGAGAATGTGGAACTCATTATCACAGGCTGAGGGGAATAGGGAAGATATATTTAAGCTGAGGGGAAGCTGGATAGGACATGAGGGAGAGAGGAACAGAAGGATATGTGGCTGGGGGCGCGATGAAGAGGGCGTGGAACAACGTTCGTGTGGACCAAAAAGACCAGCATGGATGTATCGGGACGAATGGCCTGTTGCTGTGCTGTAAATTCCCTGCAGCTGGAGCGAGGAGCAGGAGCACAAACAATGTGGGACTAGTCAGTGGAGCTGGGGGACTGACTCCTGGGTGAGGAGCAGGAACACCAACACTGTGGGACCAGTCAGTGGAGCTGGGGGACTGACTCCTGGGTGAGTAGCAGGAACACCAACACTGTGGGACTAGTCAGTGGAGCTGGGGGACTGACTCCTGGGTGAGGAGCAGGAACACCAACACTGTGGGACCAGTCAGTGGAGCTGGGGGACTGACTCCTGGGTGAGTAGCAGGAACACCAACACTGTGGGACTAGTCAGTGGAGCTGGGGGACTGACTCCTGGGTGAGGAGCAGGAACACCAACACTGTGGGACTAGTCAGTGGAGCTGAGAGACTGACGCCTGGGTGAGTTGCAGGAACACCAACACTGTGGGACTAGTCAGTGGAGCTGGGGGACTGACTCCTGGGTGAGTAGAAGGAACACCAACACTGTGGGACTAGTCAGTGGAGCTGGGGGACTGACTCCTGGGTGAGTAGCAGGAACACCAACACTGTGGGACCAGTCAGTGGAGCTGGGGGACTGACTCCTGGGTGAGTAGCAGCTTTTCTTTGTGATCTTTATCTAAACCTGTCACAATCTTGTACACCTCTATCAGGTCTCCACGCAATCTCAGTTTCTCCAGGGAGAATAACACCAGTTTCTCCAACGTAACCTTGTAACTAAAATCCTCCATTCCTGGAACTATTCTGGTAAATCTCCTCTGCACCCACTCTATGACCCTCACCTCCTTCATAAAATGTGATAACCAGAACTGGAAGCAATTCTCCAGTTGTGGCCTAACTAGAGCATTATAAAGGTTCAGCATAACTTACTAGTTTTTGTAGGCTTTGCGTCTATTTATGAATCCCAAGATCTCGCATTTTTTGCTAATCTCATAGGTTTTTCTATTCCCATATTCTTTGCTACTGTTTCGAAGTACGGCCCCTGATGTAATGTAGGAAGAGTGGAAGCCAGTTTCTACAAGGCAAGATCCCAGGAACAGACAACCTGCTGAAGTTGTTGTTGAGTTTGTTGGTGTTTTTCCTGTTGAGGTGGTTGTTGAATTTGTTGGTGTTTTTCCTGCTGAGGTTGTTGTTCAATTTTATTGGTGTTTTTCTCCTGCTGAAGTTGTTGCTAACTTTGTTGATGTTTTTCTCCTGCTAAAGCTGTTGTTGGCATTGTTGGTGTTTTTCCTGTTGAAAGCGTTGTTGAATTTGATGGTGTTTTTCCTGTTGAAGTTGTTGTTGAATTTGCTGGTGTTTTTATCCTGCTGCAGTTGTTGTTGAATTTGTTGGTGTTTTTCTCCTACTGAAGTTGTTTTTGTATTTGTTGGTGTTATGTCCTGTTGAAATTGTTGTTGAATTTGTTGATGTTTTTCCTGTAATAAGTTGTTGTTGAATTTGTTGGTGTTTTTCCTGTTGAAGTTGTTTAGTTCAGAGTTTAGTTTGGAGATACAGCACTGAAACAGGCCCTTCGGCCTACCATGTTTGTGCCAACCACCAACCACCAATTTATACTAATCCTACACTAATTCCATATTCCTACCACATCCCAACCTGTCCCTGTATTTCCCTGCCACCTACCTTTACCACGGGCAATGTATAATGGCATGTGGGAGGAAACCAGAGCACCCACAGGAAACCCACGCAGACACAGGGAGAACTTGCAAACTCCACACAGGCAGAATTGAACCCGGGTCGCTGGAGCTATGAGGCTGCGGTGCTAACAACTGGGCCACTGTGCCGCCCTTTTCATTGGTGCTTTTATTTTTCCTGTTGAAGTTATTGTTGAATTTGTTAGTGTTTTTTTGTGCTGCAGTTGTTTTTGTATTTTTGGGGGGTTTTCTCCTCCGGGGGACAGCAGAGGGCGAGCTAGCACCTGGAAACACATCAGACTTCACCAATATTGATTAAAAAAGCATCGTTTAAATTGTTCTGTAAAATTGTTTCCTTTCTCTCTCTCTTCATGCCTGTTTCTCTGTCTCTGTTGCTCTTGTTATCTTTCCTCTCTCACACACACTCACTCTCATTCTCTTCCTTTATCCCTGTCTCTCTTTCCTTCTCTCATTTCCTCTCAGCTCTGTTGCTCTTTCTGTCTCTCACACACACACCCATTCTCATTCTCTCTCTTTATCTCACTCTCTTCTTTCCTTCCCCTCTCTTTCTCGCCTCTCATTTCCTCGCTTACTCTTGCTGTCTGTCTCTATTTCTCTCTCAAACGCACTCAGTCTCATTCTGTCTCTCTGTCTCTAATTAATTCTGCCTATCTCCTCTCATTTCCTGTCTCTGTTTCGCTCTGTCTCTGTCTCTCCCTGTCTGTCTCTACACCTCCTATTGCCTCATTCTCTCTATCTGTCACTCGTTCTCTCAATCTCTCTCTCTCTCTCTCTCTTTCGAACTAATTTTCCCTGAATCATTCCATCTCTCAGTGGCTTTGTTGATCAGTCTGTCTCTCTCTCTCTGTCTTTGCCTCACTCTACCTCTCCCTTGCTCCCTCCCAGTTGTTCTCTCTCTCTCATTCTCTCTTTATTTCTCCCTATGTGGGGTTCCCCGGGATGGCCTCTCCCTGTCCGGCTCTGTTCCCCTCTAAGGTTTTGTTGGTATGATGTGGTCAGAGGGTGCTCTGCAAGGAATACAACGCCAGTGACACTGGTTATTTGACCTATCTGCAGTTTCCACAGCAGCAGGGGCGGTTTGATCACACTGCTTATAACGAGCCTCCTCCTCTGAAATGAATCTCAAAGTAGTTTGAGATCTGCTTTCCATACTCCTGCTTTCCAGCTTTCAGACAGGAAACACCACTATCCCCATTTGGTCCCATTGTTGATGAAATTAATGTTTGTAATAGTTACTTTATGCATTGCTATACATAATCTCCTCGTCAACCAAATTGAAATAATTTACCGTTCCTTGATGTGAACAGCAGTTCGGATTATTCTGACAGAGTATCATCATTAAACATTACCAATTTTCTTTTTTCTCAGATACAGACTGAGCTGGTTTGTGTTCATCCTTCCGACTTTGGTGCTTTTATAGTTTTATCAATGTAATAAATCTGATTTATAATTGGGCTTAACCTGCGGAGCAAATATAAGTATGAATGTAGCAGCGTGACTGGAGAAGAATAGTTTGTCTCCTTCTTATTCCCTCTCTTCTGCCTTTGCCTCTGTCCCTCCCTGTAACCCTGTATCGTTCTCTCCCCATTGATGTGCCATCCTGTGTGAAGAATCTTGTTAGATGTTAGATGGTTCTCCAGTCCCCAGCGGTCAACGCCCTGGTTCCCGTGGAGGAACCCATGATCCACAGAAGCATTGGGCAGGGCAACATGACTGAGTGTTGTTTGGACTGGTGTTTGCAGATTGGTGACTGCCTGGAATGGATCAGATAGAGTGTACTTTCTGCATCGAACTACAGGAAAAGGATTGAAACCCAGCACGAGACTCAGGCCAACACTTTCCCTCTGTCCTTGAAAAGCTCCTGGCTCCAAGACAACAGCACTTACTTCTGCGGGGCTCACTAGGATACACACAGTGCAACTAGAATGCAAGGAAACACGGCAAAAACTTGGGAATTGTGTAATACACCTTACCCCAGTCTCTGGGGGTATGGTAGCATTGCTGTTATGTTACTGGGACTAGTAATCCTGAGGCTTCGACCGAATGATCCAGAGCACAAGAGTTCAAATCCCACCACAGCAGCTGGGGGAATCTAACTAAACAAACACCACCTTAAATATTCACTCCCTCCGCCACAGACACACAGTGGCAGCAGTGTGTACCAGCTACACAATGCACTGCAGTAACGCACCAAGGCTCCTTCGACAGCACCTTCCAAACCCGCGACCTCAATCTAGAAGGACAAGTGCAGCAAATGCATGGGAACACCACCACCTGCAAGTTCCCCTCCAAGTCACACACCATCCTGACTTGGAACTGGTTCGGCCGTTCCTTCACTGTCGCTGGGTCAAATTCCTGGAACTCCCTTCCTAACAGCACTGTGGGTGTACCCACCTCACATGGACTGCAGCGGTTCAAGAAGGCAGCTCACCACCACCTTCTCAAGGGCGATTAGGGATGGGCAATAATTGCTGGCCTGGCCAGTGTCTCCCACATCCAATGAAATAATAAAAGAATGTTTGCAGATGTCACTAAAATCTGTGCACGGGTTAAGACAGTAGAGGGGTCCTGTGGAATCCAAAGTGATTTCCCTGTGGCAGGGGATTAGGCCACACAATGGCAACTGGCATTAAATTTAGGCAAATGTTGTGTTATGTACGTTGATGGGGCCAGAAATGAATCCAAGTATCACTTGCAGGGAAGACACTGAAAGAGGTCAGCAGAGAATTATTCTGGTCAGATCATTGAAGGGTGAAGACTGATGTAAAGAGCCTGCAGTTAAAGTTAACGGGTTTTTAGATTGTGTTAATGGAATCATCATGAATCAAATGACTAGATTTTAGAATAACATGAGAAATCGGAGCAGGAGTAGACCATTCGGCCCGTCGATCCTGCTCTGTCATTCAATACCATCATGACTGATCCTCTAACTCAACTCCACTTTTCCACCCGCTCCCCATATCCCTTCAGTCCATCAGTGACCACATATCTGTCTATCACAACCTGAAATATATTCAATGATGGAGCATCCACCACCCCCGGGAGTAGAGAATTCCAAAGATTAACCACCCTTTGAGTGAAGAAACCTCTCCTTATCTCAGTCCCAAATGCTTGGCCCCTTAACCTGAGGGTGTACTAGATTCCCCAGCCAGGGGAAACAACTTCTCAGTGTCTACCCAGTCAAGCACCTTCAGAATCTTGCATGTTTCACTGAGATCACCTTTCATTCTTCTAAACTCCATAGACTACAGGCTCTCTCATCATAGGACAAACCTTTCATCCCAGGAACCAATCGAGTGACCCTTCGTTGTACTGCCACCAAGGCAAGTGTAGCCTTCCGTGGATCTGGAAACCAAAACTGCGTACAGTAAAGCAGGTGCGATCTTATCAAAGCGCTGGCCAATTGTAACAAGACTTCCTTATTCCTGTACTCCAATCCCACTTGCAGTAAAGGCCAACAGGCCATTTGCCTTGCTAATTTCTTGCTGCACCTGCATGTGAACTTACTGTGTCTCATGTACGGGGACACCCAAGCCTCTCTGAACATCAACATCGAGAAGATTCACGCCTTGTAAAAAATTATATTCTTACAACCAAAGTGAACAACCTCATTCTTCCCCACATTATACTCCATCTGCCAATCACTTATTTTGAAATTATGCTGCCTAGTTCTAGATTCGCCCACCAGGGGGAAACATCCTCTCGGCTTCCAAGCTGTCAATCCCCCTTAAAATATTACATGTCTCGGTAAGATCACCTCTCATTCTTCTAAACTCCAGTGGGTATCGGCTCAAACTGCTCAACATTTCCTCATAAGACAACCCCTTCATCCCAGGTATCAGCCGAGTGAACCTTCTCTGAACTAATTCCAATGCATTTATGTCCTTTCTTAATTACGTAGACCAATACTTTACTCAGTACTCCAGATGTGGTCTAACTAAGGCCCTGTACAGCTGTAGCAACACTTCCCTACTTTTATATTCTATTCCCTTTGCAATAAACAACAACATTTCATTTGCCGCCCTAATCACTCGCTGTACTTGCATGTTGACTTTTTGTGATTCACGTACCAGGACACGCAGATCCCTCTGTACTGTAGAGACATGCAGTCTCTCTCTATTTAAATAATATTCTGAATTCCCATGCTTCCTGCCAAAGTGGGCAAGCTCACATTTGCCCACAGTATGCTCCATCTGCCAATTTTTTGCCCACTCACTTAACCTATCTATATCCCTGTGCAGACTCTTTGTGCCCTCCTCACAATCTGTTTTCCTACCTATCTTTAGCATGGTCAGCACGTTCCTGGCCAATCAAAAAATAAGGCAATATTCCATGGAAGGAAAGGTGGGAATGTTGGGAAGGGAAGAGAGAAAGTCGGGCTAAGGGGCTTGCAGCAATCTGCATAAATAACAGCAATGCTGCCGAGGGAAGTGCTCCTCATTTGTTCACTCTGCTGACAGGCGTGGTAGAGGTACAGGATGGGCGGCCAATCGTTCCACTCTCTTCATCACAACCGGTGGCATTTCCATTTACCAGGCGCTGGCTTGTTGCTCAGTAAGGGCTGCCTCTCTGCTTCTGAGAAGGGCGATGGCACTCTTAGCTAAAAACGTCTCAATCTTGGTTATCTTATTGCTTGGACATTGGATTTTTTGTAAGTGCTATCCCTTCAGCAGGTGGAAGTAGATTCAATAGTAATCTCCCAAATGGCTATTGGATCAGTGCTTGGAGTGGGGAAATTGGGAGGGCAATGGGGTAGGAGCAGGGGCAAGTGAGACTAACTCGATAGCTCTTTCAAACAGCCAGCACAGATACGATGGGCAGAACGGCCTCTTTCTATTCTGCTAGATTTTATGATTTATGCTACCATTTTCCTTCCATGATTCTGAATTACTTTCTTTTATGGAATGTGTTCCAGGGGTTCAGTCTGCACCCACTGCGGTCCAGACTCCAGCTGCGGCTTCTATTCGACCGGGGAAGCCCCTCGCCCTCGGCTGCAGCTTGGAGGGAGCCAGCATGGGCAGCTACACCATGCACTATTACAGGCAGGAGGGGAAGGCAGTAGAGTGGATTTGCAATGAACACGGCAGCTGTGGGCCAGGCTTTGAGAAGCGGTTCAATGTGCAACACGACGCTGCAAGCAACCGATTCTCCCTGCAGCTGGGCGACCCCCAGTCGACAGACACTGCGACCTACTACTGTGCAGCAAGTGTGGGCACAGCGATACAATCCTGCGGCAGAGTGAGACAAAAATATCCTCACTCTCCCAACCTGCCCCTAAAACACCCACCTGTGAGCAGCATCGTCTGGAAAGCTCAGCAAACCATCGAGCCCCTGTGTATCCCTATTGGTGACCTTTGCAACACCATGTCATCTGAAAACACTTTACAGCCAGTTAGCCAGAAAGTCATACAGCCAGTATGGTACAGAAGGAAGCCATTCTGCCCATCGAGTCCATGCAATCCAGTCAGTCCCATTCTACCTCTCTATCCCTGCGGCCCAGCAAGATTATCTCCTTCAGGTATCCATTCAATTTCCTTTTGAAATCATTCATTGTCTCCACTTCCACCACCCTGGTAGGCAGTGAATTCCCTGTTGTTACCACTCACTGTGTATAGAGGTTCTTCCTCAAATACCCCAGTATCTATTGTCCAGAATCATCAATCTGTGACCAATAGTCCTTGCACCATCCACTAATGGGAACAGGTTTACTCTGTCTACCTTAACTAACACTGTCACAATCTTGTTTCCTCTATCAGATCTCCCCTCAATCGCCTTTGCACCAAGGTAAACAACCCCAGATTCTCCAAAATAACCATGTAACATCCCTGGAACCATTCTGGTAAAATCTCCTCTGCACCCTGTCATGGACACTCACATCCTTCCTGAAGTGTGGTGACCAGAACTGAACGCAAACTTCCAGTTACAGCCTAACCAGAGCTTTGGAAATGTTCATCATAGCTTCCCAGCGCTTGTGCTCCATGCTTCCATTTATAAAGCCCAAGAACCCGAGTGCTTTACTAATCCCATATTCGTTGCTAGTACTTCTTCAAAGTGCAGCCACTGCTGCAAGATAGGAACAGTGGCAGCCAGTTTCTACAAAGCAAGATCCATCAAACAGGCAATAATGTCCAGATCATCTGTGGTTATTGTCGGAGCAATTTTGATTGGAGGATAATCATTGCTGAGGATTGCCCCCTCTGACTGTGCAGTTCTGCCCTTCTGGACATCAGAGGTTGTTCTCTGCACAGTCCCAGGATGTCACTAAAACAAAACCCAATACTAGCCAATGAAATGTTTCTCATTTGTTCAACACATTGACCTGTGTAGTCTAAGCACATGCTTTGTTGTTGGATCATTATGCATAGTTCCTTACATCCGGTGGCATCTGTGCCGAGGAGGACAATATTATTGGTAGCAAATTGGCCCCCTCTAACACTGCATCGCAGGAGTAAAACAGCAACAAATTCAAGAAAACCACAAACAAATTCAACAACAACTTCAACAGGTGAAAAGCACCAACAAATTCAACAACTTCAGCAGGAAAAAAAAAATCAACGATTACAACAACAACTTCAGCAGGAGAAAAACACACAAATTCAACAACAAAGTCAGCAGGGATTAAAGAACACCAACAAATTCAACAACAACTACAGCAGGGAAAAAAATATCAATGAATACAACAACAACTTCAGCAGGAGAAAAACACCAAAAAATTCAACAACAAAGTCAGCAGGCAGTAAAGAACACCAACAGATTCAACAACAACATCAGCAGGAAAAAACATCAACGAATACAACAACAACTTCAGCAACAGTTAAAAAGCCCCACAATTCAACAACAACTTCAGCAGTAGAAAAACACCAACAAATTCAACAATAACTTCAGCCGGAGAAAAACACCAACAAATACAACAACAACTTCAGTCGGAAGAAAGCACCAACAAATTCAACAACAACTTCAGTCAGAAGAAGGCACCAACTAATTCAACAACAACTTCAGTCAGAAGAAGGCACCAAGAAGTTCACCAACAACTTCAGTCGGAAGAAGACACCAACAAATTCAACAACATCTTTTATGGGCAGCACAGTGGCGCAGTGGTTAGCACCGCAGCCTCACAGCTCCAGGGACCCGGGTTCGATTCCGGGTACTGCCTGTGTGGAGTTTGCAAGTTCTCCCTGTGTCTGCGTGGGTTTTCTCCGGGTGCTCCGGTTTCCTCCCACAAGCCAAAAGACTTGCAGGTTGATAGGTAAATTGGCCATTATAAATTGTCACTAGTATAGGTAGGTGGTAGGCAAATATAGGGACAGGTGGGGATGTTTGGTAGGAATATGGGATTAGTGCAGGATTAGTATAAATGGGTGGTTGATGTTCGGCACAGACTCGGTGGGCCGAAGGGCCTGTTTCAGTGCTGTATCTCTAATCTAATCTAATCTTCAGCAGGAGAACAACACCAACATTTAGGGGTGTTGAAAGGGATTGGTGAAGTAGGTGGAAATAACACAGCCGGCACATGAGCATTTTGTGGGAGTTTAGGATGGAGGGTTGCTGGGGAGTGTTAATGAGGGTTGCTGGATGGGAGCTCAGCCAAGTAACTGTGCATGTATCGCTTGCATGGAGGAGGCTGGGGTTAGCTACAGAGCAGTGAGGGGAAAGATTGAAACAGACCAGATGATGTGTCTGGGGGTGAGGACAGGCCATGCAGTGTACACACACCCGTGTTGAGGTCTCTATTCAATTATATTTCTCAATCTCTCTATCTGCTTTCATTCACAGGATGTGGTTGTGACACTGTTATGCAGAATTCAGTGCCCACCACCTCACCGTCCTTGAGAAGATGGCGATGAGCCAACCCCCATTGCTGTCTGTTCCCGTCACAGCTTTTGTACGACCGACTGTCTTGCCCGGCCAATGCAGAGGGCCTTTTAAGAATCAACCATATTGTTGTGGGACTGGAGTCACCTCTTAGGCCAGACCGGATAAGGATGGCAGGTTTCTTTATCTAAGTGACGATGAGTTTTTTGTCCAATACTGTAGGTTATGACTGAGAGCAGCTTTTCATCAATTCCAGCTTTATCTAATGAAGGGAATTGAAATAATCCAGCATGCTGGGATTTGAATTCACATCTCCAGGTTATTAGCCCAGGCCTTTACATTAATAGCCCAGGAACATAACACTTTGCTACCTTACCCTTTAACCTACTGTTTTGCCTCAGGCCCAGGAGTGGAAAAATACAAATGTGTGCAGGGCAAACCCACAGAACAGGCTGTTTTTTTTTCTTGCTGCATCCGTGAACATGTTGAAACATTTACAGCTGCACTCTGATAACCACACATACTAACGGTGCCTTCCCTGTCTCTGTGTCTCTCTGTACAATGCGATTCTGTTGCTGTGTTGTGCTGACAAAGTCCTTCCACAAGAGCATGCGAAGGAAACAGCGCAGAGGAATTTGCAGGTGGTTATGGCGACAAATTGAATTGACAGGAGAGATAGGAGGAGTTGCACTAGCTGGGTTGATCTTGCAGAGAGCTGGCATGGACTCGATGGGCCGAATGGCCTCCTTCTGTACTGTAACCAGTCTCTGATTCTCTGATCGATTTCCTGTGTTCGGAGTTTCTGAAAATATCTTTGATCAGTTAATCAAGTGTGAAGGAAATGCAGCACCCAACATGTTTACATTGCTTGTTCTTTATTCCCTCGGGTAGAGAAGATTAAATGGTGATTTGACTGAGGTGTTTAAAATGATTGAATGGGTTGATCGGCGAGATGGAGATAAACTGCTTCCTCTTGTTGGGGGCGAGGCACGGGGGTAGAACAAGGTGGTCTAAACCCAAAATTCGATCCAGGCTATTCAGGAGTGATGTCAGGAAGTACTCCTTCACACAAAGGGGCGGGGGAATCTGTTTCCTGTGTGCAGATTAGTGTTTGGAAGGTAAATAAAATGTATTCATTTTGTACAAATGGTTTGATAGTGAATCCTTCAGAACAACAGTACTTTATTTTTAAGACTGGCAGCTAAACTATAAAAGCACGTGTTAGAGTGATATTTACCCCATACATGACAGTATTGTTGTTCATTACACCTCTGGATTTATCAGAATGTCTATTGCACCATCTATCTCTCAGTATCTCCCTTTCTCTGAATCTATCTATCTATGAATCTGCATATCTAACTTTATATCTATCTATCTCTCCGTCTATTTATCTGTCTCTCCATCCATCACTCTATCTATCTGTCTATCTATGTTATCTAATTATCTGTATATCTGCCTATTTCACTATCTATCTATATAGAATCTCTATCCATCAATATTTATTTACATATCTCTTTCTCTCTGTCTAACGATATATGTACCTCTATGTCTGTCCCTCCCACTCTCCCTTTCTCTCTGTCTCTCTTTCTCTCTCTCCCTGTCCTCTGAGCTCCTTCACGTCTGTTGTCCATGTATAGATTGTTCCGAAGAAGGGTCACTGACCCGAAACGTTAACTCTGCTTCTCTTACTACAGATGCTGCCAGACCTGCTGAGTGAATCCAGCATTTATTGTTTTTGTTATAGATTGTTGTTGTTTTTCTCCCTCTGACTGTGTGCTTCCCTCTCTCTCTTACTCTCTCTCTCTGTCTCTGCTTCTCTCCTTTTCTCTCACTCTATATCATTCTATGTCTTTCTCTGAGTCTCTCTCTCTCTGTGCATCTCTCCCTCTCCCACCTCTCCCTTTTTACAATGAAACACGGGACATTTCGGGCACACAGGAGATCGTTCGGCCCATCGTGCCTGTCCCCTCATCGTGGCCGATGTCCAATTTAAATCTTGTCCCTGGGTGTATCTCTATCTTTCTCTCTCTCTCTCTCTCTCTGTTTTACAGATGTAGGGGCCGTGCTGAACCAACAGTCTCCCGCTTCCATATCCCATTCCCCAGGCTGTCCAGTCAATATCCAGTGTATTTACACAGAAGCAGTAGCTGGCTCCGCATTCTACCGGTACTGGTGGTATCTGGACCATAAGCCCGAGAACCTTTTCTATTCCACCTCTGCCGGAACGGTCATTCCCTCCGGTGAGGTGGACGGTTTCACCGTCAGGAGACCCGACAACACCCATTTTCACCTGGAGTCCTCCAGCCTGTGGGCGAATCAATCAGCCGTGTATTACTGTGCCTGGAGTCGGCACAGTGACTCAGAAAGGCGCCGGAGTTCAGCAAAAACTCTAAAGGAGGAGGAAAGCACTTGTGGGACATAAACCTGTCTGTCTATCTCAGTGTCTTTCTGTCTCTCGGACTATCTGCGAGTTTCTGTGTCTCTTTGTGCGTCTCTGCATCTATCTATCTGTCTATCTGTCTATCGATCAGTATCTATCGATGTCTATCTATCTTTCTATCTATCTATGTGTCTATCAATCTATCTATAAATCTATCTGTGTCTATCTATCTTTGTGTTTGCCTGTCTGTCTGTCTGTCTCTCTGTCTCTATCTATCTATCTGTATCTATCTATCCATCTGTATCTATCTATCTATCCATCTGTATCGATCTATTTGTCTATCTGGCTGTCCATGTTTGGTTATTTGCACCATTTATTTATCTATTTATCTCGATCATATATATATATTTGTCATCGATTTATCTCTCTGTCTCTCACAGTTTCATCTTCTTGCTCTCCTTCGACTCAGAGTACATCAATACATTATGAATTATTAAAAATGCTGCAGCAATGTGCTCAGATCCTTCTCGTTCAGGCAGCCTCTACCTGTAAAGAACAGATTCCGAGGTGGGGTACATGGGTTCATGGTCCTGTTGAATGAGCTGTCGGTGGTATGTGACAAGAGTTACACATAGCTCCCTGTTGTACATGTCCCCAATGATTCCTACAATGCAAAAGCGAGACACCTCCCCAGATAGGTCTCTCACTGGAACACCTGCCTCCTGACGGCGGTTTGAGCATCTGTTTAAAACAGTTAACCCACTTCTTCATGACACTGTCGCTTTTCAAAGTATCTAACATTTCACCCCAATGTAAAACATAGCCCTTGAATTGTCGTTTAGCAAAGGGGAAATAAATCTTTATCTGCCTAATATAAACAAGCCACTTGATGTGTCTTATATATTTATAGAATCCTACAGCAGAGCCGAGGCCATACAGCCCATCGAGCCTGGCCCGGCTGTTCGAAAGAGCCACGCTATACAACACCAATCAGACACAACCAACGAGAGCCAGATACAGACGGGAAGCAGTTCCTTGTTCAAGCTCCTTCCGACCAGGGGGTGTTATTATTCTGTCATACCCAGAAGTGAGGGGTCAGAAGGAAACCCTGTTTCCAGTGCTGTCATTTCCGCTCTCTGCTTTATCTTCAGCCGCCTGATATTGGTTCATGAACAGTTTCAGCCCCCAGTCTGCAGGATGCAGTTAGTCAAACTCTTCCTAATCGTCTGTTCTCTTCTTCCATGTAGGTATTCATCGTTCATAAAGATACCTCTGCTAAAATACATGCTGTGTTTTCATTCACTCCTAACTTCTATCAAACTAGATTGATAAAACATCATTGCAGTCGATTTTCTGTCATTTCTTAAACTACATACTTTACTTCCACTGTAAATAATATTGGCTTAATGAAATTTTTGACTGAATAAAAGTTACTTATATTTTCGTGACGCTACTACAGCTATCTTTAACCGATAAGTTTGCCCTAATTCTGGGTTAATTTGTCTGTCTCATATCACTTGCTACATTATTTTTCAATCTCTATATCTATCTGTTTATTATCTATATATCTACCAATATATCATTTAACTATATATTGTCTGCCTATATAGTTATCTAGTATTATCTACCTATCTTTTTGGATAGTTATAGTTGGTTATCATATGTCACAATATGTTCTAAACCTTTTTTAACTATTCTCCTTATTTCTCAAGGCAAAACTCTAGCAGAGGTGATACACCAGTGGCCAACTCTGGTCGTGATGAAGAGAGGTGAACCAGCAGAATTAAATTGTTACCAGAATGACAGTAGAAAGAGCATTATGCTGTGGTATCGGCAGTATGCCGGGCAGGGGCTCACCCTAATGGGTCATTCTTACACTGGAAGGGCACCCATTTACGAAGGAAAATTTGAAGAGGAGGTGAAGATTTTAAGGCCCGAGGAGAGACGATGCAGCCTGAGGGTCCTCAAGGTTAAGGCTGCGGATGCGGCGGTGTATTACTGTGCAGCCAGTGAGCACAGCGCTGCAGACTGCCTTAGTGCCAGTACAAAAACCAACAGGGTGAACAACACAACTGACTGACATACAGGAGCAGTGACAATGGTTAATGTCTCTCCCTGCCACACCGGCCGTTTTCCAAGCTGGTGATTCCCGGATTCCTCAACCTTCATCAAGGGCTGAATGACAGGGAATAGCAGAAGTTACGAGGAAGAGAGAGAAGGAAAGAGAGAGAGCTGTGTCTCAGATTCCCAGCAAAATTTCAAAGTCCTCGTCTATACCGTTTAATTTCTGGCACTGAGTATGTTAAAACTGAGTCACAGTCACTGTCTCATACTTGATTAATTAGAAGGTTAATTAATGATCTAAATACGACAGATAGTTAACATCACCATTGTGAAGTGATGTATAGAGTATCAATCATCTACAAGGCACAAGTCAGGAGTGTGATGGAATACTCTCCACTTGCCTGGATGGGTGCAGCTCCAACAACACTCAGGAAGCTCAACATCATACAGGACAAAGCAGCCCTCTTGATCAGCACCCCATCTACCACCTTCAACACTCACTTCCTACACCACAGTGGCAGCAGTGTTTATCATCGACAAGATGCACTGCAGCAACGCACCAAGGCTACTCAGACAGCACCTTCCAAACCCACCAACTCTACCACCTAGAAGGACAAGGGCAGTAGAATCATGGGAACACCACCACCTGCAAGTTCCCCTCCAAGTCACACACCATCCTGACTTGGAACTATATCGCCGTTTCTTCACTGTCACTGGGTCAAAATCCTGGAACTCCCTTCCTAACCGCACTGTGGGTGTACCTACCCCACATGGATTGCAGTGGTTCAAGAGGGCAGCTCACCACCACCTTCTCAAGGGCAATCAGTATTGTGAAATAATTGCTGGTCTTGCAAAAGAAATACACGTCCCATGAACGAATAAGAAAAACAAATTATATCAGGTCTTCCACGACTTCACGACGCCCCAAAACAGTTAACAGCCAATTAAGAACTGGAAATTGATGGTCAGATCCTCTGAAACTTCTTCCCTTGCTTTGATTTTTAAAAAATTCATTCTGGGGGCCTGGGTCTGAGAAGGTCAGTAGTTATTCATCGTCACTTATTGCCCTGGAGAAGGTGTGTGCTGCCTTGTAGATAACTGAAGGGTTTGCTAGGTCATTCCAGAGAGCAGTGTACTTAAAACACGGAAGCCAATTGGTTCACAGCACCATGTCACAGGCAGCATAGACAGGCAGATAGATAGATAGGTAGTTAGATAGATAGATAGATAGATAGACAGATAGATAGATAGATAGATAGATAGATAGATAGATAGATAGATAGATAGATAGATAGATAGATAGATAGATAGATAGATAGATAGATAGGTTGGAAGGCAGACAGACAGACATTAGATAGGTAGATAGACAGGCAGACACATAATCAAATAGATAGAGAGACAGACAGACATGCAGATAGGTAGATATAAAGACAGACAGACAGACAGACAAATAATCAAATAGATAGAGAGACAGACAGACATGCAGATAGGTAGATATGAAGACAGACAGACAGACAGACACATAATCAAATAGATAGAGAGACAGACAGACATGCAGATAGGTAGATATGAAGACAGACAGACGAATTCATACAGATAGAGAGACAAATTGACACAGATAGACAGACAGACACACAGCCATGCAGCTAGATAGATAGAGAGAAAGATAGACAGATAGCTACAGAGATAGATAGACAGCTATATCGATAAACAGACAGAGATCCTTGCGTTGTCTGCATACATTTGGATTATGCCCCCCTACATTTACATCCAAATCGTTAATAAATACCACAAAAAGCAGGGAACCCAGTGCTGAGCCCTGTGCAACGCCACTGGCAACAGCCCTCGAGTCGCTAAAACACCCATCAACAATTACCCTTTGTTTCCTGCCACTGAGCCAATTTTGCATTCACCTTGCTGCATTTCCCTGAATCCGATGGGATTTTCTTTTTTTGAACCAGTCTGCCATGTGCAGCCTTTTCAAAAGCCTTGCTAAAATCCAGGTCGACCACGTCAACTGCACTACCCTCATCTATCTTCCTTGTTACTTCTTCAAAAAATTCGATCAAGTTGATTAAACAAGATCGTCCCTTAACAAATCTATGCTGACTATCCTGGATTAATCTGTGCCTTTCTAAGTGACAGTTTATCCTGTCTCCCAGAATAGATTGCAATAATTTGCTCATTACTGAGATCAGACTGACTGGACTGGAAGTAGTCAGTCTATCCTTCTCTCCCTTTTTAAATGGAGGCACAAAGTTAACAATTCTCCAATCCTCCGGCACCACACCTGTAATCAGTGAGGACTGCAAAAAGATGGTCAGACCCTCTGCTATTTCTTCTCTTGCTTCTTTTTGCAGCCTAGGATTCATTTCATCCTGCCCTGGTGATTTATTAACTTTCAAGGATGCTAATCCCATTAATGTTTCCTCCCTCAGCTTCGCTCCCTTAAACCCAGAGCAACCAGCAGAAAGTGTCTTAGATCCACCGCAAACATGCCATTCAATTTCATCGACGTTTGCTATTTTCCTTCTGTCACTGAGTATGTTTAAATTCTGTCACAATCACTGTTTTACATTTGATCAACTGATTAATGATTGCAACAAGACTGTGCGGCGGTGACTTGTGAAATCAGCAATCAATTATTGAATATAAGATAGTGAACTCATTAATCTGTTCCCCTTTTTTGGCAACAAAAGTGTTAAGAATATACTGTTAACCATATAACATCGACACCCACTTTTACTCATGTAGATTTCACTCTTCTGCTTTACATCTGTACAGATACTGGCAGGAAATTAGGACAAAGACTGAATTTGTATCGTTAATTCTGCGGGTAATAATCCTCTGCAGGAGAGGATGAAACACTGAGAAGGAGGATGAATTTCAGGAAGTGACTTGAAGAAGCCCACAGCATGGGTTTCACTGGGAAAGTAACAAACGCAGCTTGTTGCAGTTGCACCATGCTGCCACTGGTCGGCGCAGTGGCTCCACTATATTTCGCGCCACCACAGGCTTTGGCGCCGCTGATCAATGAGTCAATTCCTCTGCTTCTGCAATCTTTTCACTTTAAAGGCTAAACGCACTTAGATTGCCACTTTACAGTGATGTTATATGAGCCGCCTCCGCTGCCATCGAACTATTCCCCTTCTCTTCCTCCACTACTGATTTTAATTTCCAAAAGGATGTTAATAATCGCCGGTTCTGCACCGTTACCTCTGGAGTCACCCAAAGCAGCTATCGTTGCACCGCACCTTGTTTTTTTCACCTACCCTCTCCAACACCTCGCTACCTTCAGAATTCCCCTCGCCTCGGCATGACAGCAAGCTCACAAAGGGAAGAGAGTGAAGACATTTGCAGCAGAGTAGAAAGTGGGGTGGAAGGAGGGAAATGGAGACAAGAAACAAGTGGAAAGGGGAGGAAGGAAACAAACAAAAGAATGGGGGAACAACTTAAAAAGTAGGGGCGGGGACCATCTCAATGACGTTCTGCACCAGGTGAACTACAACTGCCTCTCACCCTTAAACCAGAGGAACCAACTGAAAGTGTCTCAGATCCGCACCAAACATGCCTTTCAGTTTCATCGTCTTTGCTATTTCCCTTCTGGCGCTGAGTAGGTTAAAATTCTGTCCCAATCACTCTTCTACATTTGTTTAACTGAAAAGGATGATTAATGATCTCAATAAAACTGAGTGGCGGTGACTTGTGAAATCAGTAATCGATTGTTTAATAGAAGACAGTGAACTCATTCATCTGTCCCCTAGTTTGGGAAGACAAGTGTTATTAATATGATGTTAACTCTTTAATGTTTGCACCCACTTGCAAACTTGTGGATTCCACAATTCTATTTTACATTTGTAAAGATCCAGGTGCTTGTAGGAAATTAGGACACAGACCGAATTTCCGTCGTTAATTCGGTGCAACACCGACACCCATCGTCTCAATTGTAACTCCATCGATACTAGTTCATTCCCTCTAATTTCTCTTTCTAGGTGTTTGCCGGGGTGATGTGATACATCAATGGCCTCAGTCACTGGCTGTTAAACAACCAGGACCAGTGGAAATGAACTGTCTGCAGAAAGGAACAGTTCGCAGCTACATGTACTGGTATCGTCAGTCCCCCGGCAGAGGATTCCTGTTAATCGGGTTTACCTATACAGCAGGTGAACCTCAGTATGAAGAGGGTTTTAAGAGCGGGTTTGTTATTACCAGGACTCTGGACAATAAGAAATCCACTCTGACGATCGAGAGTGTGAACGCCACGGACGAGGCGGTGTATTTCTGTGCAGCTGGTGATGGGACACAGCGGTTCAGAGTCATTGGCCGCCTTGACAAAAACCCTCACACGTCTCCCTTCTAACGGGGGCATTTAACCCAGCATTCGGTGAAGAGCAGCCCTGGGTGATCGGATGCGAAACTGCATCTGTTCAGTGCCCGTTCAAGTCGCAGAACTCCCATGTTCTAACTCTCCACAGCCTCCAGACAGGCATCACACACTGTCTGTGCCCACACCTGAATAATGGTTCATAGAACGGCTCTTCAACACGTACCTCGGTTCGACCACACCTGGTGCACTTTGCACAATTCTCAGCTCTATATGCCTTGTGTAGACGACACCTGAAGTGCTGGGGACAGTTCTGACTTCCAAATACCTTACTTAGAGCGCTTCTGGAGCCCTGTGTACAGTTCTGGTCTCCATCAATCTTAGTTGGACCAAATCCGCAGTGCTGTGTAGAGTGCCCTACCTGCTGAGTGGTGCCAGCATTTCTTGTTTTTATTTCAGATTTCCTGCATCCGCAGTATTTTGCTTTTATTTTAGTGCTGTGCAGAGTGCTGGTCTCCATATTACACAGACAGGTACGAGCAGAAGTGCAAAAACGATTTACAAGAATGATACCAGAGCACAAAAGGTTATAACTATCAGGAAAGATTGAAAAGTCTGGGATTCTTTTCCCCAGGCAAGAGAAGGCTGAGGGGTGACCTGATAGAGGTGCTCAAGATTATGAAGCAATATAATAGGGTAGAGGTAGAGAAGATGCCTGCACTTGTAGGGAAGGTCATGAATACATCATACTCACTAATAACTCCAAGAAATGAATTTACACAGAGTGGTAAGAATGTGGAATTCGCTAGCACACAGAAAAAATGATGTGTATAACCAGATATATGTAAATGGATGCTGGATAAAAACATTAGGGAGCAGGAAATAGCACGTCATACTGATAGGGCTGGTTGAAGACATTGTTTATGTTCTTTCATCGGATGTGGGAATGAAATGTGAGAATAAGCTAACCAGCAATATAAAAACAGATGGTCGGAGCTTTTAGATTAAAAGCAAGAGAGTAGCTGAAGCTGACGTTGGTTCCTTAGAGGTAAAGGCAGGTGAAATCATCATGGGGAATGGGGAAATAGCAGGGGAATTGAACTAATATTTTGTGCCTGTCTTCACAGTTGAAGACACAAGTTCCATCCCAGAAATAGGCAGTTATCTGGGGCTTAAAAAGAGTGAGGAAATTAAGGATATTCATATCAATTGAGAAAAACCGTTGGAGAAACCTGAGGGATTAAAATCTGACAGGTCCCCTGGAACAGATGGATTATATACCAGAGTTCTAAAAGAGATAGCTGCAGAGAGAGTGGGGGCGCTGGTTATGATTTTCCAGAATTCCTTAGATTCAGGAATGGTCCCATCGGATTGAAAGCTAACAAATGTTCCACGGCTTTTCAAGAAAAGAGGCAGTGAGAAATCTCAGGATAAGGGATCAGTCATTCCGGACTGAGATGAGGAGAAATGACTTCACTCAAAGGGTTGTGAAACTTTGGATTTCTCTACCCCAGAGTGTTGTGGATGCTCCTTCACTGAATACATTTAAGGCTGGGATTTTTGATCCCTCAGGAAATGAAGGGATATGGGGAGCAGGCAGGAAAGTGAAATTGAAACCCAAGATCCGCCATGATTGTATTGAATGATGTAGCAAGCTCGATGGGATATATGGTCTGCACCTGCTCCTATTTCTTGTGTTCTGTGGGTCTGGAGTCACATGCAAGCCAGACCAGGTAAGTGCGGCGGATTCCCTTCCCTAAAAGACATGAGTGAGCCAGCTGGGTGTCAGGGCGCCTTAACTGAGACCAGCATTCAATTGCAGATTTTCCAATGAAATAATTGTATTCATTCATTAATTGAATTTAAATTCCACCATCTGACCTGGTGGGTTTCGAACGCATTTCACCTGGAGATTCTCCCCAGCCTCTGGTTTACTGACACAGTGATATGCCAACTACACTGCCATCTGCCCCAGCCTAGTCTGGAACATGGACCCATCGGGCCGAATAGCCTGAATCTGTGCTGCAAATTCTATCTAATTCGATGTCACCAGCGTCACCAACTGAAGCAATGGATAAAAAATGGGAAGACGGAGCAATTTCAAAGCATGTCTTCATAATGCCTATTTTATCAATTGCACTGTGCAAATCTCAGGTGCCTGTAGTTACACATTGCAGCCACGAGATGGGGATGGAGCTCCACCGCAGCCTGAGTCCCACTCGCTTCTGTAAAGACTGAGCGAGCAAAGCAGCAGTGACTTGACCAATCTACCAAATAGTCAATTCCACTAACACTGAAACAGATTAGAATCATAACCATTCCACACAAAATAGACAACTGGATTTCCCCAAGTCTGCACGTTCATAGTGACTGGTTTGAGCAAACACTTGTGATATACTAAAACAGATGATCTGAAGGAAGTAAAGAGGGGAAGCAAAGTCAGTAAACAGTGAAAGAAAAATGGAGAAGGAGGAATTTCATATAAAGAAACACATTCAGGGATGTGCACATCACTGACAAGGTCAGCATTCATTACCTATGCCGAATTGCCCTTAACTGAATGACTTGCTCTCCCATTTCAGAGGCAGTTAACAGTGAACTACATTGCTATCAGGTGATGCATTTTGGAAGAAGGGAGACAGAGAGGAAATACAGACTTAATGACACAGGCCTGAAGAGTGTTCAAGGGCAGAGGGACCTGGGGGTTAATGTGCATAGATCTTTGAAGGTGGCAGGACATATGGAGAGAGAGGTTCACGAAGCTTATGGGATCTTGGGATTCATGAACAGAGGTATAAAGTACAAAAGCAGGGTGGTTATGCTCAACATATATGAGGTTCTGGTTAGGCCCCAACTTGAGTACTGAGCTCGGTTCTGGTCACCACACTTTAGGAAGGATGTAGGGTCCTTGAGAGGGTACAGAGGAGATTTACTGGAATGGTTCCAGGGATGAGAGAGTTTAACTGCATGGTTAGTTTGGTGAAGCTGGGGTTGTTCTCCTTGGAGCAAAGGAAATTGAGGGGAGATTTGACAGAAGTGTACAAAATGAAGAGAGGTTTAGATAAAGTAGACAAAGAAAAACTGTTCCCATTAGCTGATTGTACAAAGACTAGGGGACGAAGAGGATAGGAATAAAACAGAGAATAAACGCTGAGAAAAACTGAAATCCGATAAGGAGTTGAGGAGAATTCTTTACCCAAAATACAGAATTCAATGCCAGCAGAAACTGCTAAGACAAAGGCAGGAACAGGAAGGGGCCATTCAGGCCCTCAATTCTGTACCACCATTCAATGAGACCATGGCTGATCTATGATCTAACTCCATATTCCCGCCTTTGCCCCATATCCCTTAATATTTATTTTGGATCACAAAAACCTATCCATCTCCGATTTCAAATTAACAATTGATTCAGCATCAATTTCCGTTAGCAGAAGAGAGTTCAAACCTCTCCACCCATTGTGTGTAAAAGTGTTTCCTAATTTCACTCCTGAAAGGTCTGGCTCTAATTTTTAGTCTTTGCCTCTTAGTCCTAGATTCCCAAACCAGCGGAAATAGTTTTTCTCTATCTACTCCCAAAGACTAAATAAATACGACTTCAAACTGGAGACCTCCAGCCTGCGGGAGAATCACTCAGCCGTGTATTTCTGTGCCTGGAGAGATGACAGTGACTCAGAGAGATGGAGCAGTTCAACAACAACCCCAAAGGCAGCAGGAAACACCTGTTTCAGATAAAATTGCTCAGTGCCTCGACCTACTGTTCCCTCATGCAGAGTGACAGTGTTTATTGCAATAAAAAGAGTTGAGTTATGATTGTAGTGACACACTAGATTTACAGGTACTGCCGAGGGTGCAATGAACGATTAATAAGGATGTCACGAGATCTCAGAATGTAACTATCAGGAATCAATGACAATAATCTGGGTTTTTATGACCCTGTTTTTACCTTCTCCACAGGGACAGCAGAGGGGGATCCAGGACCATGGAACGGACAATAGCTTTGAGAAGAATTTAGTGAGAAAATTGAAAGAGCAGGAGATCCATGTAGATCCAGCTTGACATACATCAACAGGACAAGGACACCCACTTCATTAGAGAGAGAAAGAGTGCGTGTGTGAGAGAGAGATCTAGTGAGAGAGAGGAAAAACGGCAGACAGTGTTGAAGAGACTGAGACAAAGAGGGAGACAGAGCTGGAGGCAAAGACAGCGAGACAGCAAGAGACACATAATGAGAGACAGAGGGAGAGAGGGACAGAGAGAGAGAGACAGAGAGAAAGAGAGACTGAGATAAAGAGCCTGCGGCAGATAGGGAAATAGATCTCGAGAGAGACAGAGAAAGAACTAAAGAGATAGTAAGAGTAAGAGAGAAGGAGAGTCAGAGAGAATGAGAGAGTGGGAGACATGACCCGAGATACATGAGTGGAGAGGGAGAGTCAGAGAGAGAAAGTGAGTGAAGATAGACTGAGATAGAGAGGGAGAGAGAGTCTGAGAAAGGAAGAGAGTAGGAGACATAACCCGAGACACATGAGGAGAGACAGAGAGAGAGCGCAAGAGAGCGGAAGGTAAACTGAGATAGAGAGAGAGAGAGAGACAGAGAGAGAGAAGGAGATTGGCAACCAATTCAATTCTGATTTGTTGACCTGGGGGAATGGGCGTCACCAACATTGTATCACTTCCTAATGCTCTTCATGTTCCTCCGAATGATTTGTAAAGAGTGGATTTGGACCCTCACAAGACTCTAAGCTCCTGCTCTCACTCCTGTGTCTATTAAGAGAACAGGTTATAGTGAAAGATGTATCAGTTACTGTGTCTGATAATCTTGTTTCATTGTAAGTGAGTGTGAAATGCAAAGCTTATCGTTAATAACCTTCCTCTCCTCTCCCTGTCTCCCTTTCATTCCCAGAAGTTTCCTGTTTACTGATCTCCTCCTCTCTCCATCTCTCTCCCAGATGTGAACTCACAGACGATCCACCAGATTCCAGCCGCTGTCTCCAGATTGCGTGGAGAGGCAGTGGAACTGAGGTGCACTGTGGAGGGCACCAGTACTGCTAGAATGTACTGGTACAGACAATACCCGGGGAAGGAGCCACTGTTGATGTTTTATTCCAATACTGCTAACTATGTGGATCCAGAGGGGATGGTGGACGGTTTCACAGCCGAGAGACCGACTGACTACCAGTTCAACCTGGAGTCCTCCAGCCTGCAGGAGAATCACTCTGCGGTGTATTTCTGTGCCTGGAGTCCTAACAGTGACTCAGAGAGATGGAGCAGTTCAATAAAAACCCCAAAGGCAACAGGAAACACCTGTTTCAGATAAAACCAGGCGGTGCTGCACCCTGTTGGGTGTTTTTATCAATGGGAACATGTTTTTCACAAGAAGACAGAGCGGATTGAAATAGAAAGAAATTAGATTCAGAGACAGTGGAAAATTGTGAGATACAATTTAGAGGAATGATACCGGTACTGAGAAGTCATAACGATCAAGGAAGTCTGAACAGGCTGGGGGATCGTTTCACCAGAAACGAGAAGACTTCAGGATGAAACTTTAGAGTTCATAGAGAGATTATGAAAGGGTTTCATGAGTGAAGAGCTGATTAGGTACATAGATAGATAGATAGATAGATAGATAGATAGATAGATAGATAGATAGATAGATAGATAGATAGATAGATAGATAGATAGATAGATAGATAGATAGATAGATAGATAGATAGATAGGTAGATGGATAGATCGATGGATAGATGGATAGGTAGATGGATAGATCGATAGATAGATGGATAGATAGATAGATAGATAGATAGATAGATAGATAGATAGATAGATAGATAGATAGATAGATAGATGGATAGATAGATAGATAGATATGTAGGTAGACAGATATGTAGATAGGTAGATAGGTAGTTAGGTCGATAGGTAGGTAGGTAGGTCGTTAGGTAGGTAGATAGATAGATAGATAGATAGATAGATAGATAGATAGATAGATAGATAGATAGATAGATAGATAGATAGATAGATAGATAGATAGATAAATCGATAGATAGATAGGCATGCAGGCAGGCAGGCAGGCAGACAAGTAGGTCGATCGGAACAGAGACAGATAGGTAAATAGATATACAGACACTGTTGTGCTTTATTCACTGACAGTGTTGTCTTTCTCCACAGTGACAGCAGAGGGCGGTGTTGGACCGTGATAAGGATCAGATTATTGATGATGTTTCAATAGGGACTTTGAAACGTGTCTATGAACCTCTCCTGATAATTAAAGAACTACATCCCGGTTACAGTCTGGTGAACTGAACACAAGATACCGCAGATGCTGGATGGTTTAGGTTCTTGGGGCTCTGTCACTATATTGGTGCTCATTGCGTTTCTGGGTTATAAATAAATAAGGATGGAAATACTAATCAGGTCAGACAGCCTCTGTGGAGGGGGAAAATTAACATATCAGGTCCTAGATCATTCAGCAGAACTGGAAGGATTTAGAGGTCTATCAACTTTTAAGCAGCACAAAGCCAGGGAGAGGGAGAATCGGAGGAATGCAGGAGAGATTTAATAACAAAACTAAGGCTGGTGCAAGACAAAGGGGATGTTAATGGGTCAAGTAAAGAACAAGAGATGGGTCTAGTGGAGATGGAAATGGCAGAAACACAATCATTACCAACAAACCTCTGCCCATATAAACCGGAGCAGTGGTTACGATCAGAAATTGTTTAACTCACTGTTGAGCCCAGAAAGCTGTAAAGAATCCAATTGAAAGATGAGCTGCTTTTCTTCGAGTTTCTGTTGAGCTTCACTGGAGCAGAGAAGGAGGTCGAGGACAGAGAGGTCAGGGGGGGAGTGGGAATGAGAATTAAAAGTATCCGCTAACCGGAATCTCAGGGTCACACTTGCAGCCTGAATGCAGGATGTTCCACAATGCTGTTAGCCTGTTGCTGTATTTGGTCTCTGCAGCTGGTCCCACTCCCCCTGCCCTTTCTACATAACACTGCACATTTTCCTTACACATAATTATTCAAAATTCCTTTTGAAAGCCACGATTGAATCTGCCTCCCCCGCACTCTCAGGTAGTGCATTCCAGATCCTAACCATTCACTGTGTCAAAACGTTTCCTCAGTTCACCTTTGGATCTTCTGCCAATTACCTTCAATAAATGACCTCTGGTTCTCAATCAATCCGGTGATGAAACATAGAGACAGAGAGGGTGAATCAGGGAGACGTCGTGAGGAAAAGCTCAGTGGAAATGAACGGGACAGAGGGAGACAGAGACAGAAAGATGCACACACACACAAACACACACAGATACAGAGAGAGAAAGAGAGTGAAAGAGTTGTAGACATAAAGCTGGATATATGCAAATAGAGAGAGAGAGAGAGACATTGTCAACCTACTCCACTCTGACTTGTTTACCTGGGCGTCACTATCTCTGCATCACTTCCTAATGCTCTGCCTGTTCCTCCCAATGATTTGTAAAGAGTGGGTTGGTTATTGACAACACTCATCGCTCCTGCTCTCTCCCCTTTGCTGATTCAGAGGGCAGCTTAAAGTAAATGATGTATCCGTTACTGACTCTGATCAACCTGTTTCACCGTAAGGCATTTTATTGAAACAATAATTCTACTTAACATTTCTTTAGGATATGGTTTTATTTATTTCGTTCTCTCCTACTCTCTCTTTCTCTCTACCCACTGGACTGAATTTCCCTGTTTATTGATCTCCTCCTCTCCCTGTCTCTTTCCCAGATGTGAACTCACAGACTATCCACCAGACTCCCGCCTCTGTCTCCAAATTTTCTGAGGAGCAGGTGAAGCTGAAATGCACCGTGGATGGCACCAGTAACCCTTACATGTACTGGTACAGACAATACCCGGGGAAGGAGCCACAGCTGATGTTTTACTCCCTAACTGCACAAAGGGTGAACTCAGAGGAGACGGTGGAGGGTTTCACCGCCGAGAGACCGACTGACTCCGAGTTCAACCTGCAGTCCTCCAGCCTGCGGGAGAATCACTCGGCCGTGTATTTCTGTGCCTGGAGAGATCACAGTGACTCAGAGAGATGGAGCAGTTCAACAAAAACCCTAAAGGCAGCAGGAAACACCTGTGGATGGTAAAACCGTTTGGTGCCTCTACCTGTTGTTTCCTTATGCAGAGTGAAAGTGTTTGTTACAATAAAAAGAGTTGAGTTATGATTGTAGTGACACACTAGATTTACAGGTACTGCCGAGGGTGCAATGAACGATTAATAAGGATGTAACGAGATCTCAGAATGTAACTATCAGGAATCAATGACAATAATCTGGGTATTTATGCACTGACCCTGTATTTACCTTCTCCACAGGGACAGCAGAGGGGGATCCAGGACCATGGACCAGACAATGGCTTTGAGAAGGATTTAGTGAGAAAACTAAGAGAGCAGGAGATCATGTCGATCCAGCTTAATATACATCAACAGGACAAGGACACCCACTACTTTAGAGAGAGAAAGAGAGTGTATGTGTGTGAAAGAGAGAGCGAGGTCCAGTGAGAGAG
Source organism: Heterodontus francisci (assembly GCF_036365525.1). Lineage (NCBI taxonomy): Eukaryota > Metazoa > Chordata > Chondrichthyes > Heterodontiformes > Heterodontidae > Heterodontus > Heterodontus francisci. The sequence continues at coordinate 1,627,263 of NW_027140807.1, read as the reverse complement.
AGGAAAAACGACAGACAGAGTTAAAGTGACTGAGACAGAGAGGGAGACAGAGATAGAGGCAAAGACAGTGAGACAGCAAGAGACACATAATGAGAGAGAGAGAGACACTGAGAGAGAGATGGAGAGAAAGAGAGACTGAGATAAAGAGCCTGCGATGGATAGGGAGATAGATCTAGAGAGAGACAGAGACAGGGAAATAACTAAAGGGATAACAAGAGTATGAGAGAGGGAGAGTCAGAGAGAAGGAGAGAATGGGAGACATAACCTTAGATACACGAGGAGAGAGGGAGAGTCAGAGAGAGAAAGTGAGTGAAGACAGACTGAGATAGGGAGGGAGAGAGAGTCTGAGAAAGGAAGAGAGTGGGAGACATAACCCGAGACACATGAGGTGAGAGAGAGAGAGAGACAGAGAGAGAGTGCAAGAGAGCGGAAGGTAAACTGAGATAGAGATAGAGAGAGAGAGAGAGAGAGAGAGAGAGAGAGAGAGAGAGAGAGAGAGAGAGTCTGAGAAAGGGTAACTAGTCTGAACTAGAATCTGGGCCCAAACTAGTCAAAAGCATGAGGTGATAGCCAAAGTTCTAATTTTTGCATTCCGTACACCATCAACATTCTGTCAGCAATCTGTCGAGATTGTAATTCTGCTGAAGTTTTTACTTTTCATTTAATCTCCTCAGTAATTTGCTGAATTAGTAACCCTACAACCATCATATTAATCATTCACTGTAAAAAACACAGCTGTGCAACAGTTGGGACCTAAAAAGCTTTGCAGGATTTCTGCCACTATTAGTGCCTAATTGCTTAAAAAATAAGCAGATTGGCAGCCAATTCAATTCTCATTTGTTGAATTGGGGGAATGGGCGCCTCCATCATTGTATCACTTCCTAATGCTCTTCATGTTCCTCCCAATGATTTGTAAAGAGTGGATTTGGACCTTCACAAGACTCTAAGCTCCTGCTGTCACTCCTGTGTCTATTAAGAGAACAAGTTGAAGTGAAAGATGTATCGTTACTGTGTCTGATAATCCTGTTTCATTGTAAGTGAGTGTGAAATACAAAGATTATCGTTAATAACTTTCCTCTCCTCTCCCTGTCTCCCTTTCATTCCCAGATGCTCCCTGTTTACTGATCTCCTCCTCTCTCCATCTCTCTCCCAGATGTGAACTCACAGACTATCCACCAGACTCCCGCCGCTGTCTCCAGATTTCCCGGGAAAGGAGTGGAACTGAGGTGCACTGTGGAGGGGAGCAGCAGTACCCTCTACATGTTTTGGTGCAGGCAAGAGCCGGGGAAGGAGCCGCTGTTGATGTTTTACTCCAGTATTGCTAACTATGTGGATCCAGAGGGGACGGTGGATGGTTTCACCGCTGAGAGACTGAATGAGTACGAGTTCAACCTGGAGACCTCCAGCCTGTGGGAGAATCACTCGGCCGTGTATTTCTGTGCCTGGAGTCTTCACAGTGACTCAGAGCGATGGAGCATTTCAACAAAAACCCCAAAGGCAGCAGGAAATACATGTTTCAGATAAAACCAGGCGGTGTTGCGTCCTGTTGGGTGTTTTTATCATTGGGAACATGTTTTTCACAAGAAGACAGGGCGGATTTAAATAGAAATTGAGAGGTTAAATATAGAAACACAGGGGAATTGTGAAACAGACTTGACAAGAATGATATCAGAACACAGAGGTTAAAGTTATCAAGAAAGTTTGAACATCGGGGGATTATTTCTCCAGAAAGGAGAAGACAAGAGTAAACTTTCAGCGGTCTTAGAGAGATTATTAAAGATTTCAATATCTGAAATGAAGATCAGATAAAAACAGACAGACAGACAGTCAGATAGACAGATAGATAGATACGGTGTGGTTTTATTTCACTGCGTTTTCTTTCTCCAAAGGGACAGCAGAGTGCGCTGTTGGACCATGATAAACATCAGAGTCTGGAACACAGTTTAACAGTGACCTGGGAACACAAGGAGAACTTTCATCACCTCGAAAACACTCCGCCCTTCAATGAGTTCGTGACTTATCAATAACTTTCTGTCGCTCCCTCTCTCCATCCCTCTCTCTCCATCCCTCTCTTTCCATCCCTCTCTCTCCATCCCTCTCTCTCCATCTCTCTCGCTCCCTCTCTCTCTCTATTCCCCACTCTACCACTAGCTACAAAGCCGGCGTAAAATGGTCGAATGCGAATTAACATTCCTGTCTTTTACAGGGGCAGTGACTGTCTCTCTATGTAGCTCGCTATTTCTCTACCTGTCTGACTTTCCCTCCAACTCTCTATTTCTCTACCTCTCTCTCTATAAATCTATCTCTCTACCTGGTGATCTATCTCTCTGTCTCTCTATCTATCCAACTCTATCTTCAGGTGATTACACTTTGTATGAACTAATTAAACATGCTGCACTAATATAATGAATGACCATCTTTTCCAGGATTTTCTATACATTGACCAGTAGATGATGTGGTTTGTCATCAATTATCTATCAAAATCTTTTATCATCTTCAATATCTGTATCACATCAACCATTAAACGTCTCTGCTCTCAGGAGAGAAACCCACAGCTTCTCCAGTCTCTCCAAAGTAATTGAACTCCCTCATCCCTGGTACCAGTCTTGTTAATCTCCCTCTAACCTTCACTACACAGAGGCGAACAACCCATCAATGAACAGGAACTAACTCAGCTCGATACCCTTAACCATCTGAGCGCTGTTTCACACTGTTCAAAGGCGAGATCCCTCTCCAGATAACTTCATCTCTGGGACACCTGCCTCCTGACAGCGAGTTCAGAAGAGCACAAGTGTCCTTCTTGAATAATGGTACCAAATTCGCTGTCCTCCAGTCCTCTGAGACCACTCCTGTGGCCAGAGGGGAATTGAAAATTTGTGTCAGAGGCCCTGCAATCTCCTCCCTTGCCTCACATAACAGCCTGGGATATGTCTCATCCGGGCTGCGGTCTTATCCACTGTTAAGTCTTCTAAAACAGCTAATACTCCTCCCTTTAAAAGCAAATATGTTCAAGTATATCACAACCCCCCTCCCTGATATCTACACCTACATCATCCTTCTCCATAGTGAACATAGTGAAATATGCCGTTCTTACACGGTCTGGCCTATATGAGCCTCCAGACCAACAGCAATGTTGTTGACTATTAACTGCCCAGCAGGCATTCCCGAAGATGGTTCACCACCACCTTCTCAAGGGCAATAAGGGATGGGCACACTCTTTGGGTCCAGAGGGTTGTTTCCCTGAATTCTACTCTATCAAATCCCTTTCTGAAATGTGAACACCTCTATTCAATCTCCCCCTATCCTCCTGTGTTGTATCATTCTACAACATTGCTACGTAAAGTAATGGGGTGGAGCAGAGTGTCGCAGTAAGTGACTGCCAATCACAATGACAACCGGATGCTGCGTATTTAATTGGATACAATATAGAAACTGCCTGCAAGTGTGTTGTTGAAAACACCACACGTTCACACATCGAGTTCGGATCGAATGAAGAAATCATGTTGCATGAAGTTCTCAGTCTAATCTTGATGGCTGCACTCTTCCCACGTAAGTCAAAGTCAGAAACTGTGTCGAATAATGTATTGTAATGTCAGCGGTGATTCTGTTCCATAACACTGCTGTGTCAGAGTCTCACTCCAGAACACTTGAGCTCAAAGTCAAAACTAACACCCCAGGTGTCAGGGCTGAGGGAGTGCTGGACTGTCGCAGAGGCAGTACTGCGGGTGTGCTGCACTGTCGCAGAGGCAGTACTGCGGGTGTGCCGCACTGTCGCAGAGGCAGTCCTGAGGGAGTTACTACATTGGTTGCAAAGCCCTTTCTGATGCCCTGAGGTCCTGAACGGTGATATATTAATGTAAGCCCTCTCTTTCTTGTAATGCAGCCTCTGCTCCAATCCATTATTGACTGAAATAATAATCTAATCGATGTTCCGTCCCACAGGAATACTCGCCTCCTATGTGGAACAGTCACCCTCTATCCTATCGCTTTCCGCAGGAGAGTCGACAACACTCAGATGCACGCTGAAGAATACTGGCTACACATTAATGTACTGGTACAGACAACAACCAGACAGGGCACTGGAAGCTCTGTTCTATTCTGCTGGAACAGGGTCTGTCACCAATTACACGTCCGAGTCATTTAAGGCAGACAGAGCCAGCAATACACTGTTTACTTTGGCACTGAGAGACGCTGCTCCATCTCACACCGCTGTCTATTTCTGCGCTTGTAGTATCGCACAGTGTTTGAGAAAGCGGATCAGCAGCTGCAAAAACCTGCAGCGGATGAACGGGAGTTCAGTGCTCATCTTCAACTGGCAGGGGTCAGCAGTAGATTGAAGCTTATTGTTCATATCTATCTGTCCACCTGATTGTTTATCTCTCTGTCTCTCTATCTATCTATCACTTTACCTGGTTATCTATCTCTCTGTCTCTCTATCTATCTAAATCTATCTTTAGGTAATTACAGTTTGTATGAACTAATTAAACATACTGCAGTAATGTAATGAATGACCATCTTTTCATAGATTTTCTATATATTGACCAGTAGAAGATGTGATTTGTCATCAATTATCTATCAAAATCCTCTATGATCTTCAATATCTGTATCACATCTACCATTAACCTTCTCTGTTCTAAGGGCAGAAACCCCCAGCTTCTCCAGTCTCTCCACAGTAACTGAAGTCCCTCATCCCTGATACAAGTCTGGTTAATCTCCCTCTAACCTTCACTACACAGAGGTGAACAACTCCCCAATGCACAGAAACTAACTCAGCGCAGAACCCTGAACCATCTGAGCGCTGTTTCACACTGTTCAAAGTCGAAACCCCTCTCCAGATACCTTCATCTCTGGGACACCTGCCTCCTGACAGCGAGTTCAGAAGCTGCTGAAAACTCTTTACCCACTTTCACCTCAGACTCGAGTCACATTTAATGTGTTCTTCAAAGAAACTAGCAGTTCAGACCAGTGAACAATTTAACCATTTAACTCCCATTCACCACGGAGGTTCGGCAGCAGAGCAGTTATGTTACTGGGCTAGTAATCCAGAGGCCTGGACTAATGATCCCCAGACTTGAGTTCAATTCCCACACTGGCAGAAATGCAATTTAAATTCAATTAATTAAATAAATAAAAATCTGTCATGGAAAGTATGAGTAATCCTGAACATGGAGTGTCTTAAAAACCCAGCGTCTTCATTGATTACCTTCAGGGAAGGAAATCCGCCATTCCTACCCGGTCTGGCCTATATGTGACTCCAGACCCACAGCAATGTGGTTGACTATTAACTGCCCTCTGATATGGCCCAGCAGGTATTCCCGAAGATGGTTCACCATCACCTTCTCAGGGGCAATAAGGGATGGGCACATTCTCTGGGTGTAGAGGGGCGTTTCCCTGAATTCTACTCTATCAAAGCCCTTTCTGAAATGTGAACACCTCTATTCAATCTCCCCCTATCCTCCTGTGTTGTATCATTCTACAACATTGCTATGCAAAGTAATGGGGAGGAGCAGAGTGTCACAGTAAGTGACTGCCAATAACAATGACAACCGGATGCTGGGTATTTGATTGGATACAATAAAGAAACCGCCTGCAAGTGTGTTGTTGAAAACTCCACACGTTCACACATCGCGTTAGTATCGAATGAAGAAATCATGTTGCATGAAGTCCTCTGTCCAATCTTGATGCCTGCCCTGTTCCCACGTAAGTCAAAGTCAGAAACAGTGTCGAATAATGTATTGTAATGTTAGGGGTGATTCTGTCCGGAACACTCCTGTGTCTGAGTCTCACTCCAGAACATTTGAGCTCAATGTCAAGGCTGACAAACCACGTGTCAGGACTGAGGGAGTGCTGCACTGTCGCAGAGGCAGTACTGGGGAAGTGCTGCACTGTCGCAGAGGCAGTACTGAGGGAGTGCTGCACTGTCGCAAAGGCTGTACTGAGGGTGTGCTGCACTGTCACAGAGGCAGTACTGAGGGTGTGCTGCACTGTCGCAGAGGCAGTACTGAGGGAGTGCAGCACTGTCACAGAGGCAGTACTTAGTGGGTGCTGCACTGTCGCAGAGGCTGTACTGAGGGAGTAACTACATTGGTTGCAAAGCCCTTTCTGATGTCCTGAGGTCCTGAATGGCGCTATATCAATGTAAGCCCTTTTTTTCTTGCAATGCAACCCCTGCTCCATTCCATTATTGACTGAAATGATAATCTAATCGATGTTCCATCCACAGGAATACTCGCCTCCTATGTGGAACAGTCGCCCTCTATCCTATCGATTGCAGCAGGAGAGTCGACAACACTCAGATGCACGCTGACCAATACTGCCTATTCCTATATGTACTGGTACAGACAACAAGCAGACAGGGCACTGGAAGCTCTGTTCTTTTCTGCTACAGAAGGGTCTGTTACCAATTACACGTCTGAGTCATTTAAGGCAGACAGAGCCAGCAATACACTGTTTACTTTGGCACTGTGAGACGCCACTCCATCTCACACCGCTGTCTATTTCTGCGCTTGCAGTATCGCACAGTGTTTGAGAAAGCGGATCCGCAGCTGCAAAAACCTGCAGCGGATGAACGGGAGTTCAGTGCTCATCTTCCACCGACAGGGGGCAGCAGTAGATTGAATCTCTGTGCTCATCCTCCCCCGGCAGGGGGCAGCAGAGAATGAATCTCAGTGCTCATTTGTCGCCAGCAGGTGGCAGCAGTAGATTGAATCTCAGTGCTCATTTTCCGCCAGCAGGTGGCAGCAGTAGATTTGAGCCACCCTGATGGTTATGGGCCCAGTAATGAGCACAGACCGAGCTGTCGAATAGATCAGCAGCCCAGTGTGACCCAGATATTGTTGAACCTACTTCCCTTTGGCCAGTGTTGCAGGAAATGATTGCCAGGACTCCCAGCTGACTATTTGTGAATCAACATCGGCCTGTTTTTCTTAATTCGTTCATGAGATGTGGGCCTCGCCAGCGAGGCCAGCATTTATTGCCCATTCCTAATAGCCCTTGAACTGGATGACTTGCTTGGTCATTGCAGAGGGCTTTTAAGAGTCAACCACAATGTGTGGATCTGGAGTCACAAGTAGGCCAGACCAGGTGAAGGAGGCAGATTTCCATCCCTAATGGACATCAGTGAACTAAATGGATTGCTGCAATTTCATGATCTGTATTGGTGGGATTCACCCTCACGTTACGAAAACACTAGCTGAGGCTGTGGATGAGGAGTCTAGTTAAATTAGCAACACACGAATACATCCTCCACAGGAGCAGATCATTTGGAATCCAGATGTCTATCATTGGGAATCTACATGTGGCTAATTTGGGAATGCCGATGAGGTTCATTTGGAATCTGGATATGAACAGTTGGAGATTTCTAATCAATAAGTTAGGAACTGAACAACAGACACCCTTGTTGAGGATGTTAACAACACTTAATCCAGTCACTCAGCCATCATAAGCAACCACGTCCATTCTGATTGGTTGGGTGGTGGAAGGGGGCGTGTCCAACACTGCATCACGTCTTCATGCCCTTCATGTCTTACTCAATGATTTGTCAGGAGCGGATTGGTTAGCCACAGAACTGATCTCATCTGTTCCACTGCCTTTGCTGTTTGACAGGGCAGTGTCAAGTGGGAGATGTATCTGTTCCTGGCTCTGATAATCCTGGTTCAACGTAAGTGCCAAATACAAAGATTATCAGTCAGAACCTTCCTCTCCTCTCCCTGTCTTTCTTTCATTCCCAGAAATTCCCTGTTTACTGATCTCCTCCTCTCTCCATCTCTCTCCCAGATGTGAACTCACAGACTATCCACCAGATTCCCGCCGCTGTCTCCAGATTTCCCGGGAAAGGAGTGGAACTGATGTGCACTGTGGAGGGGAGCAGCAGTAACCTCAACATGTACTGGTACAGACAATACCCGGGGAACGAGCCGCTGTTGATGTTTTACTCCAATACTGCTAACTATGTGGATCCAGAGGGGACAGTGGATGGTTTCACCGCCGAGAGACAGACTGATTCCCAGTTCAACCTGGAGTCCTCCAGCCTTCGGGAGAATCACTCGGCCGTGTATTTCTGTGCCTGGAGTCTTCAGACTGACTCAGAGAGATGGTGCAGTTCAACAAAAACCCCAAAGGCAGCAGGAAATACCTGTTTCAGATAAAATCAGGCGGTGCTGCATCCTGTTGGGTGTTTTTATCATTGGGAACATGTTTTTCACAAGAAGACAGGCGGATTTCAATAGAAAGTAACAGGTTAGATATGGAAACACATGAGAATTGTGAAATCGACTTCACAGGAATGATATCAGAACACAGAGGTTAAAGTTATCAAGACAGTTTGAACATCAGGGGATCTTTGCTCCAGAAAGGAGAAACTGAAGGGTAAACATTCAGCGTTCTTAGAGAGATTATTAAAGATTTTAATATGTGAAATGAAGATCAGATAAATACAGATAGATAGAGAGATCGATAGATAGAGAGATAGATACATACGTTGTCGTTTTATGTCACTGTGTTTTTTTTCTCCAAAGGGACAGCGGAGTGCGCTGTAGGACCATGATAAACATCAGAGTCTGGAACACACTTTAACAGTGACCTGGGAACACAAGGAGAACATTCATCACCTCGGAAACACACCGCCCTTCAAGGAGATCATGACTGATCAATAACTTCCTGTCGCTCCCTCTCTCCATCCCTCTCTCTCACTCTCTCCATCTCTCTCTCTCCCTCTCTCCAACAGTCTCCCTCCATTCCTCTCTCTCCCTCCCTCTCTTTCCCTCTCCCTCCATCCCTCTACCTCATTCTAGTTACCAAGCTGGTGTAAAATGAGAGAATGCCAATTAACATCCCTGTCTTTTGCAGGGGCAGTGACTGTCTCTCTGTCTGGCTCGTTATTTCTCTACCTCTCTGAATTTCCCTCTATCTCTCTATTTCTCAACCTCTCTCTATATCTATCTGTCTACCTGACTGTCTCTCTATCCAGCTTGCTATTTCTCTACCTATCTGAGTTTCCCTCGATCTACCTCTCTCTCTCTGTATCTACCTGTCTACCTGACTGTCTCTCTATCTATCCATCTCTCTAACTGGTTATCTATCTCTCTGTCTCTCTATCTATATATCTCTCTAACTGGTTATCTATCTCTCTGTCTCTCTATCTATATATCTCTCTACCTGGTTATCTATCTCTCTGTCTCTCTATCTATATATCTCTCTAACTGGTTATCTATCTCTCTGTCTCTCTATCTATATATCTCTCTACCTGGTTATCTATCTCTCTGTCTCTCTATCGAAATATCTCTCTAACTGGTTATCTATCACTCTGTCTCTCGATCTATATATCTCTCTAACTGGTTATCTATCACTCTGTCTCTCTATCTATATATCTCTCTAACTGGTTATCTATCTCTCTGTCTCTCTATCTATATATCTCTCTACCTGGTTATCTATCACTCTGTCTCTCTATCTATATATCTCTCTACCTGGTTACCTATCTCTCTGTCTCTCTATCTATATATCTCTCTAACTGGTTACCTATCACTCTGTCTCTCTATCTATATATCTCTCTAACTGGTTATCTATCACTCTGTCTCTCTATCTATCTATCTCTCTACCTGGTTACCTATCACTCTGTCTCTGGATCTATCTATCTCTTACCTGGTTATCTATCTCTCTGTCTCTCTATCTGTATATCTCTCTAACTGGTTATCTATCCCCGGAACAGGATCCTATCTAAATACCCCACCCAGGAACAGACTCCTATCTAAATACCTCCCCCCCCCGGGAACAGACCCCCATCTAAATACCCCCCCCCCCAGGAACAGCCTCCTATCTAAATACCCCACCACCCCCGAGGAACAGACTCCTATCTAAATACCCCACAACAGACTCCTATGTAAATACCCCACCGGGAACAGAGTCCTATCTAAATAACCCCCCCCCCCCGGGAACAGACTCCTATCTAAATACCCCCCCCCCGGGCCCCGGGAACAGACCCCCATCTAAATACCCCCCCCAGGAACAGACTCCTATCTAAATACCCCACCACGCCCGAGGAACAGACTCCCATCTAAATACCTCCCCCAGGAACAGACTCCCATCTAAATACCTCCCCCAGGAACAGACTCCTATCTAAATACCTCCCCCAGGAACAGCCTCCTATCTAAATACCCCACCACCCCCGAGGAACAGACTCCTATCTAAATACCCCACAACAGACTCCTATCTAAATACCCCCCCCGGGAACCGACTCCTATCTAAATACCCCACCGGGAACAGACTCCTATCTAAATACCCCCCCCCGGGAACAGACTCCTATCTAAATACCACCCCGCCCCCCGGGCCCCGGGAACAGACCCCCATCTAAATACCCCCCCCAGGAACAGACTCCTATCTAAATACCGCCCCCCCACCCCCGGAACAGACTCCTATCTAAATACCCCCCCCCCCCCGGGAACAGACTCCTATCTAAATACCCCCCCCCCACCCCCGGAACAGGATCCTATCTAAATACCCCACAGGGAACAGACTCCTATCTAAATACCCCCCCCCGGGCCCCGGGAACGGACCCCCATCTAAATACCCCCCCCAGGAACAGACTCCTATCTAAATACCCCCCCCGGGCCCCGGGAACAGACCCCCATCTAAATACCCCCCCAGGAACAGACTCCTACCTAAATACCCCCCACCGGGCCCCGGGAACAGACCCCCATCTAAATACCCCCCCCCCCCCAGGAACAGACTCCTATCTAAATACCCCACAACAGACTCCTATCTAAATACCCCACCGGGAACAGACTCCTATCTAAATACCCCCCCCGGGAACAGACTCCTATCCAAATACCCCCCCCGGGCCCCGGGAACAGACCCCCATCTAAATACCCCCCCCAGGAACAGCCTCCTATCTAAATACCCCACCACCCCCGAGGAACAGCCTCCTATCTAAATACCCCACCACCCCCGAGGAACAGACTCCCATCTAAATACCTCCCCCAGGAACAGACTCCTATCTAAATACCCCCCCCCCCCCAGGAACAGACTCCTATCTAAATACCCCCCCACCCCCGGAACAGGATCCTATCTAAATACCCCACAGGGAACAGACTCCTATCTAAATACCCCCCCCGGGCCACGGGAACAGACCCCCATATAAATACCCCCCCAGGAACAGACTCCTATCTAAATACCCCCCCCCCCGTGCCCCGGGAACAGACCCCCATCTAAATACCCCCCCTGGAACAGACTCCTTTCTAAATACCCCCCCCGGGCCCCGGGAACAGACCCCCATCTAAATACCCCCCTCCCCCAGGAACAGACTCCTATCTAAATACCCCACCACCCCCGAGGAACAGACTCCTATCTAAATACCCCACAACAGACTCCTATCTAAATACCCCACCGGGAACAGACTCCTATCTAAATACCCCCCCCACCGGGCCCCGGGAACAGACCCCCATCTAAATACCCACCCCCAGGAACAGCCTCCTATCTAAATACCCCACCACCCCCGAGGAACAGCCTCCTATCTAAATACCCCACCACCCCCGAGGAACAGACTCCCATCTAAATACCTCCCCCAGGAACAGACTCCTATCTAAATACCTCCCCAGGAACAGCCTCCTATCTAAATACCCCACCACCCCCGAGGAACAGACTCCTATCTAAATACCCCACAACAGACTCCTATCTAAATACCCCCCCCCCCCGGGAACAGACTCCTATCTAAATACCCCACCGGGAACAGACACCTATCTAAATACCCCCCCCCCCCCCGGGAACAGACTCCTATCTAAATACCACCCCCACCCCCGGGCCCCGGGAACAGACCCCCATCTAAATACCCCCCCCAGGAACAGACTCCTATCTGAATACCCCCCCCGGGCCCCGGGAACAGACCCCCATCTAAATACCCCCCCCAGGAACAGCCTCCTATCTAAATACCCCACAACAGACTCCTATCTAAATACCCCACCGGGAACAGACTCCTATCTAAATACCCCCCCCCCCGGGAACAGACTCCTATCTAAATACCCCCCCCCCCGGGCCCCGGGAACAGACCCCCATCTAAATACCCTCCCCCCAGGAACAGCCTCCTATCTAAATACCCCACCACCCCCGAGGAACAGACTCCTATCTAAATACCCCACAACAGACTCCTATCTAAATACCCCAAGGGGAACAGACTCCTATCTAAATACTCCCCCCCCGGGAACAGACTCCTATCTAAATACCCCACCGGGAACAGACTCCTATCTAAATACCCCCCCGGGAACAGACTCCTATCTAAATACCCCACCGGGAACAGACTCCTATCTAACTTCCCCCCCCCCCGGGCCCCGGGAACAGACCCCATCCAAATACCCCCCCCAGGAACAGACTCCTATCTAAATACCCCACCACGCCCGAGAAACAGACTCCCATCTAAATACCTCCCCCAGGAACAGACTCCCATCTAAATACCTCCCCCAGGAACAGACTCCTAACTAAATACCTCCCCCAGGAACAGCCTCCTATCTAAATACCCCACCACCCCCGAGGAACAGACTCCTATCTAAATACCCCACAACAGACTCCTATCTAAATACCCCCCCCCCGGGAACAGACTCCTATCTAAATACCCCACCGGGAACAGACTCCTATCTAAATACCCCCCCCGGGAACAGACTCCTATCTAAATACCACCCCCCCCCCGGGCCCCGGGAACAGACCCCCATCTAAATACCCCCCCCCCCAGGAACAGACTCCTATCTAAATACCGCCCCCCCTCCCCCGGAACAGACTCCTATCTAAATACCCCCCCCCCCGGGAACAGACTCCTATCTAAATACCCCCCCCCCCACCCCCGGAACAGGATCCTATCTAAATACCCCACAGGGAACAGACTCCTATCTAAATACCCCCCCCCCCGGAACAGACTCCTATCGAAACACCCCCCCCCCCCCGGGAACAGACTCCTGTCTAAATACCCCCCCAGGAACAGCCTCCTATCTAAATACCCCACCACCCCCGAGGATCAGACTCCTATCTAAATACCCCACAACAGACTCCTATCTAAATACCCCACAGGGAACAGACTCCTATCTAAATACCCCCCCGGGAACAGACTCCTATCTAAATACCCCCCCGGGCCCCGGGAACAGACCCCCATCTAAATACCCCCCCCCCCCAGGAACAGACTCCCATCTAAATACCCCACCACGCCCGAGGAACAGACTCCCATCTAAATACCCCACCACGCCCGAGGAACAGACTCCTATCTAAATACCCCACAACAGACTCCTATCTAAATACCCCACTGGGAACAGACTCCTATCTAAATACCCCACCACGCCCGAGGAACAGACTCCTATCTAAATACCCCACAACAGACTCCTATCTAAATACCCCCCCCGGGAACAGACTCCTATCTAAATACCCCCCCGGGAACAGACTCCTATCTAAATACCCCACAACAGACTCCTATCTAAATACCCCCCCCCCCCCCGAGGAACAGACTCCTATCTAAATACCCCACAACAGACTCCTATCTAAATACCCCCACCCGGGAACAGACTCCTATCTAAATACCCCCACCGGGAACAGACTCCTATCTAAATACCCCCCCGGGAACAGACTCCTATCTAAATACCACCCCCCCCGGGCCCCGGGAACAGACCCCCATCTAAATACCCCCCCCGGGAACAGAGTCCTATCTAAATACCGCCCCCCCCACCCCCAGAACAGACTCCTATCTAAATACCCCCCCCCCCCGGGAACAGACTCCTATCTAAATACCCCCCCCCCACCCCCGGAACAGACTCCTATCTAAATACCCCCCCCGGGAACAGACTCCTATCTAAATACCGCCCCCCCCCACCCCCGGAACAGACTCCTATCTAAACACCCCCCCCCCCCCGGGAACAGACTCCTATCTAAATACCCCACAGGGAACAGACTCCGATCTAACAGACACTCTTGTTGGGGATGTTAACAACACTTAATCCAGTCACTCAACCATCATAAGCAACCACGTCCATTCTGATTGGTTGGGTGCTGGAAGGGGGCGTGTCCAACACTGCATTACTTCCTCATGCCCTTCATGTTTTACTCAATGACTTGTAAAGAGCGGATTGGTTAGTCACAGAACTGATTTCCTCTGTTCCACTTCCTTTGCTGTTTGAGAGGGCAGTGTCAAGTGGGAGATGTATCTGTTCCTGGCTCTGATAATCCTGGTTCAAGGATACAAAGATTATCCTTCAGAACCTTCCTGTCTTCTCCCTGTCTCCCTTCCATTCCCAGAAGTTCCCTGTTTACTGATCTCCTCCTCTCTCCATCTCTCTCCCAGATGTCAACTCACAGACTATCCACCAGACTCCCGCCGCAGTCTCCAGGTTTCCCGAGAAATGAGTGGAACTGAGGTGCACCGTGGAGGGGAGCAGCAGTAACCTCTCCATGTACTGGTACAGACAATACCCGGGGAAGGAGCCGCTGTTGATGTTTTACTCCAGTACTGTTAACTATGTGGATCCAGAGGGGACAGTGGGCGGTTTCACCGCCGAGAGACCGACTGACTCCCAGTTCAATCTGGAGACCTCCAGCCTGCGGGAGAATCACTCGGCCGTGTATTTCTGAGCCTGGAGACTTCACACTGACTCAGAGAATTGGAACAGTTCAATAAAAACCCCAAAGGCAGCAGGAAACACCTGTTTTAGATAAAACCAGGCGGTGCTGCGTCCTGTTGGGTGTTTTTATCATTGGGATCATGTTTTCCGCAAGAAGACAGGGTGGATTTAAATAGAAGGTCGCAGGTTAGAAAGAAGAACAGGGAAATTGCGAAATACACTTAACATGAACACAGAGGTTAAAGTTATGAAGATTAATTTGAACATTGGGGGATCTTTGCTCCAGAAAGGAGAAGACTGAAGGATAAACACGATAGACAGACAGACACAGATAGATAGATAGATAGATAGATAGATAGATAGATAGATAGATAGATAGATAGACAGACAGACAGATAGATAGATAGATAGACAGACAGACAGACAGATACGGTGTGGTGTCATGTCACGTGTTTCCTTTCTCCAAAGGGACAGCAGAGTGCACTGTAGGACCATGATAAACATCAGAGTCTGCAACACACTTTAACAGTGACCTGGGAACACAAGGAGACCATTCATCACCTCGGAAAAACTCCGACCTTCAATGAGATCAGGAATGATCAATAACTTCCTGTCGCTCCCTCTCTCCATTGCTCTTTCTCCATCCCTCTCTCCATCCCCCTCTTTCCCCCTCTCGCCATCCCTCTTTCTCCATCCCCACTCTCCCTCTCTCTCCCTCCCTCTCTCTCCCACTCGCTACAAAGCCGGTGTAAAATGAGAGAATGCCAATTAACATCCCTGTCTTTTACATGGGCAGTGACTGCCTCTCTATCTAGCTCGCTAAATCTCTACCTATCTGACTTTCCCTCTATCTCTGTATTTCTCTACCTCTCTATATATCTATCTGTGTACCTGACTGTCTATCTATCTATCTCTCTACCTGATTATCTATCGCTCTTTCTCGCTATCTATCTAACTCTATCTTTAGCTGATTACAGTTTGTATGAACTGATTAAACATACTGTAATAATGTAATGAATGACCATCTTTTCAGAGATTTTCTATATATTGACCAGTCGATGATGTGGTTTGTCATCAATTATCTATCAAAATCCTCTATGATCTTCAATGTCTGTATCACATCTACCATTAACCTTCTGTGCTGCAAGTAGAGAAACCCCCACATTCTCCAGTCTCTCCACAGTAACTGAAGTCCCTCATCCCTGGCACCAGTCTGGTTAATATCCCTCTCACCTTCACTGCACAGAGGGGAACAACCCCCAATGCACAGGGACTCAATACATCCGGTGATGAAACACAGAGACAGAGAGGGTGAATCAGGGAGACATAGAGAGGAAAAACCCAGCGTAAATGAACGGGACAGAGGGAGACAGAGAGAGAACGACACACACACACACACACACACACACACACACACACACAGACACAGATACAGAGTGAGAAAGAGATTGAAAGAGTTGGAGACATAAAGCTCGATACATGCAGAGAGAGAGAGAGAGAGATAGAAACAAAGTGTAAGAAAGAGAGAGGAAGGCGGATTGAGATAGATAGAGAGAGAGACGTTGTCAACCTACTCCACTCTAATTTGTTGACCTGGGCGTCACCATCTCTGCATCACTTCCTAATGCTCTCCCTGTTCCTCCCAATGATTTGCAAAGAGTGGGTTGGTTATTGACAACACTCATCACTCCTGCTCTCTTCTCTTTGCTGATTCAGAGGGCAGCATAAAGTAAAAGATGTATCTGTTACTGACTCTGATCACCCTGTTTCACCGTAAGGGATTATATTGAAACAATAATTCTACTTAACATTTCTTTCGTTGTATTTATTTTTGATTCTCTCTCTCTCTTCTCTCTCCCCAAGGCACTGAATGTCCCTGTTTACTGATCTCTCTGTCTCTTTCCCAGATGTGAACTCACAGACTATCCACCAGACTCCCACCGCTGTCTCTAAATTGCCTGGTGAGAGAGTGGAACTGAAGTGCACTGTGCAGCGCAGCAGCACCAGTATCCTATACATGTACTGGTACAGACAATACCCGGGGAAGGAGCCGCAGATGATGTTTTACTCTATCGCTGCACAAAACGTGAAATCAGAGGGGATGGTGGACGGTTTCACCGCCGAGAGACCGAGTAACTTCGACTTCAACCTGGAGTCCTCCAGCCTGCGGGAGGATCACTCGGCCGTGTATTTCTGTGCCTGGAGTCTTCACAGTGACTCAGAGAGATGGAGCAGTTCAACAAAAACCCCAAAGGCAGCAGGAAACACCTGTGGAAGATAAAACTGCTCGGAGCCTAGAACTTCTTTCGTTTAGCAGAGTGGAAGAATACTGAGATTCAGGCTACTCGGCTAGATGGGATTGAGGTTCACAAGGAGGAGGTGTTATCAATTTTGGAAAGTGTGAAAATAGATAAATCCCCTGGGCCAGATGGGATTTATCCTAGGATTCTCTGGGAAGCTAGGGAGGAGATTGCAGAGACTTTGTGCTTGATCTTTATGTCGTCATTGTCGACAGGAATAGTGCTGGAAGACTGGAGGATAGCAGATGTTGTCCCCTTGTTCAAGAAGGGGAGTAGAGACAGCCCTGGTAATTATAGACCTGTGAGCCTTACTTCGGTTGTGGGTAAAATGTTGGAAAAGGTTATAAGAGACAGGATTTATAATCATCTTGAAAAGAATAAGTTCATTAGCGATTGTCAGCACGGTTTTGTGACGGGTAAGTCGTGCCTCACAAACCTTATTGAGTTTTTCGAGAAGGTGACCAAACAAGTGGATGAGGGTAAAGCCGTGGATGTGGTCTATATGGATTTCAGTAAGGCGTTTGATCAGGTTCCCCACGGTAGGCTATTGCAGAAAATACGGAAGTATGGGGTTGAAGGGGATTTCGAGCTTTGGATCAGAAATTGGCTAGCTGAAAGAAGACAGAGGGTGGTGGTTAATGGCAAATGTTCATCCTGAAGTTTAGTTACTAGTGGTGTACCGCAAGGATCTGTTTTGGGGCCACTGCTGTTTGTCATTTATATAAATGACCTGGATTGGGTGTAGAAGGGTGGGTTAGTAAATTTGCAGATGACACTAAGGTCGGTGGAGTTGTGGATAGTGCCGAAGGATGTTGTAGGTTACAGCGGGACATAGATAGGCTGCAGAGCTGGGCTGAGAGATGGCAAATGGAGTTTAATGCGGAAAAGTGCGAGGTGATTCACTTTGGAAGGAGTAACAGGAATGCAGAGTACTGGGCTAATGGGAAGATTCTTGGTAGTGTAGATGAACAGAGAGATCTTGGTGTCCAGGTGCATAAATCCCTGAAGGTTGTTACCCAGGTTAATAGGGCTGTTAAGAAGGCATATGGTGTGTTAGCTTTTATTAGTAGGGGGATCGAGTTTCGGAGCCACGAGGTCATGCTGCAGCTGTACAAAACTCTGGTGAGACTGCACCTGGAGTATTGCGTGCAGTTCTGGTCACCGCATTATCGGAAGGATGTGGAAGCTATGGAAAGGGTGCAGAGGAGATTTACTAGGATGTTGCCTGGTATGGAGGGAAGGTCCTACGAGGAAATGTTGAGGGACTTGAGGTTGTTCTCGTTGGAGAGAAGGAGGAGGAGAGGTGACTTAATAGAGACATGTAAGATAATCAGAGGGTTAGATAGGGTGGATAGTGAGAGTCTTTTTCCTCGGATGGTGATGGCAAACACGAGGGAACATAGCTTTAAGTTGAGGGGTGATAGATATAGGACAGATGTCAGAGGTAGTTTCTTTACACAGAGAGTAGTAGGGGCGTGGAACGCCCTGCCTGCAACAGTAGTGGACTCGCCAACTTTAAGGGCATTTAAGTGGTCATTGGATAGACATATGGATGAAAATGGAATAGTGTAGGTCAGATGGTTTCACAGGTCGGCGCAACATCGAGGGCCGAAGGGCCTGTACTGCGCTGTAATGTGCTAATTCTAATTCTAATAACAAAAACACCAAAGGCAGCAGGAAAGATTTGTAAAGAGTGGATTTGGACCTTCACAAGACTCTAAGCTCCTACTGTCACTCCTGTGTCTATTAAGAGAACAAGTTACAGTGAAAGATGTATCTGTTAATGGGTCTGATAATCCTGTTTCACTGTAAGTGAGCATGAAATACAAAGATTATCGTTAATAACCTTCCTCTCCTCTCCCTGTCTCCCTTTCATTCCCAGAAATTCCCTGTTTACTGATCTCCTCCTCTGTCCATCTCTGTCCCAGATGTGAACTGACAGACTATCCACCAGACTCCCACCGCTGTCTCCAGATTTCCCGGGAAAGGAGTAGAACTGATGTGCACTGTCAAGGGGAGCAGCAGTAGCATCTCCATGTACTGATACAGACAACACCCGGGGAAGGAGCCGCTGTTGATGTTTTACTCCAGTTTTGCTAACTATGTGGATCCAGAGGGGACGGGGAAAGGTTTTACCGCCGAGAAAATTAATAAGTACGAGTTCAAACTGGAGTCCTCCAGCCTGCGTGAGAATCACTCGGCCGTGTATTTCTGTGCCTGGAGTCTTCACAGTGAGAGATGGAGCAGTTCAACAAAAACCCCAAAGGCAGCAGGAAACACCTGTTTCAGATAAAACCAGGCGGTGCTGCGTCCTGTTAGTTGTTTTTGGCATTGGAAAAGTGTTTTTCACAAGAAGACAGGGCGGATTTAAACAGAAAGTGAGAGGTTAGAAATAGAAGCACAGGGGAATTGTGAAATAGACTTCACAATAATGATATCGGAACAAAGATAGTTTGAACATCTTTGCTCCAGAAAGGAGAAGACTGAAGGGTGAACATTCATAGTTCTTAGAAAGATTATAAAAGGGTTTAATGTGTGAAGTGAAGATCAGATAGGTAGGGAGATAGGTCGATAGATAGCTCGTAGGCAGACAGACAAAGTTGTGTTTTATTCACTGACAATGTTGTCTTTATCCACAGCGACAGCAGAGGGCGGTGTAGGACCGTGATAAGTATCAGATTATTGATGATGTTTCAATAGGGACTTTGAAACATGTCTATGAACCTCTCCTGATAATTATAGAACTACATCCCGGTTACAGTCTGGTGAACTGAACACAAGGTACCGCAGATGCTGGATGGTTTCGGTTCTGGGCGCTCTGTCACTGTCTTGGAGCTCATTGTGTTTCTGGGTTATAAATAAATAAGGATGGAAATACTAATCAGGTCAGACAGCCTCTGTGGAGAGAGACAAAACATTAACATATCAGGTCGTAGACCTTTCAACAGAACTGGAAGGATTTAGTGATCTATCAGCTTTTAAGCAGCAGAAAGCCAGGGAGAGGGAGAATGGGAGGAATGCAGGAGAGATTTAATAACAAAACTGAGGCTGGTGCAAGACAAAGGGGAAGTTAATGGGTCAAGTAAAGAACAAGAGATGGGTCTAGAGGAGGTGAAAGTAGCAGAAACACAATTATTACCAACAAACCTCTGCCCATATAAACCGGAGCAGTTGTTACGATCAGAAATTGTTTAACTCACTGTTGAGCCCAGAAAGCTGCAAAGTATCCAATTGAAAGATGATGTGCTTTTCTTCGAGTTTCTGTTGAACTTCACTGGAGCAGAGAAGGAGGTCGAGTACAGAGAGGTGGGAGTGGGAATGAGAATTAAAAGTATCCGCTAACCAGAATCTCAGGGTCACACTTGCAGCCTGAATGCAGGATGTTCCACAATGCTGTTAGCCTGTTGCTGTACTTGGTCTCTGCAGCTAGTCCCACTCCCCCTGCCCTTTCTACATAACACTGCACATTTTTCCTTACACATAATTATTCAAATTTCCTTTTGAAAGCGACGATTGAAACTGCCTCCCCCGCACTCTCAGGTAGTGCATTCCAGATCCTAACCATTCACTGTGTCAAAAGGTTTCCTCAGTTCACCTTTGGATCTTCTGCCAATTACCATCAATAAGTGACCTCTGGTTCTCAATCAATCCGGTGATGAAACACAGAGACAGAGAAGGTGAATCAGGGAGACGTCGTGAGGAAAAGCTCAGTGGAAATGAACGGGACAGAGGGAGACAGAGACAGAAAGATGCACACACACACAAACACACACAGATACAGAGAGAGAAAGAGAGTGAAAGAGTTGTAGACATAAAGCTGGATGTATGCAGATAGAGAGAGAGAGACATTGTCAACCTACTCCACTCTGACTTGTTTACCTGGGCGTCACCATCTCTGCATCACTTCCTAATGCTCTTCCTGTTCCTCCCAATGATTTGTAAAGAGTGGGTTGGTTATTGACAACACTCATCACTCCTGCTCTCTCCCCTTTGCTGATTCAGAAGGCAGCTTAAAGTAAATGATGTATCTGTTACTGACTCTGATCACCCTGTTTCACCGTAAGGCATTTTATTGAAACAATAATTCTACTTAACATTTCTTTAGGTGATGTTTTTATTTATTTATTTCTCTCTTTCTCTCTCCCCACTGGACTGAATTTTCCTGTTTACTGATCTCCTCCTCTCCCTGTCTCTTTCCCAGATGTGAACTCATAGAATATCCACCAGACTCCCGCCGCTGTCTCCAAATTTTCTGAGGAGCAGGTGAAGTTGAAATGCACCGTGCAGGGCAGCAGTAACCCTGACATGTTCTGGTACAGACAATACCCGGGGAAGGAGCCACAGTTTATGTTTTACTCCACAGGTACTGATCACATAAATCCGGAGAAGGCGGTGGACGGTTTCACCGCCGAGAGACCGACTAGCTCCCAGTTCAATCTGGAGCCCTCCAGCCTGCGGGAGAATCACTCGGCCGTGTATTTCTGTGCCTGGAGAGATCACAGTGACTCAGAGAGTTGGAGCAGTTCAACAAAAACCCCAAAGGCAGCAGGAAACACCTGTGGAGGGTAAAACTGCCCGAAGCCTCGAATTTCTTTCGTTTTGCAGAGCGAAAGTGTTTATGATAACAAGAAGAGATGGGTCAGAGTGGTAGTGAGAGATTAGATATACAGGTAGTAGAGAATGTGCAAAGAACAATTGACAAGGATAACACCAGATCTGAGGTTCTAACTATCAGGAAATATCAACTACAAAAACGACTTGAGTTCTTCTGCATTGACACTGAGTTGTCCTCCTCTGTAGGGTTAACAGAGGGTGCTCTAGGACCATGAATACACAATGGCCTGGCAAACATTTAATAGGAAAACAGAAAGAGGCAGAGATCATACAGCCCTCGAGCTTCATACACATTGACAGGAGAAGCACATTCATCACCTTTGAGAGGGATACACACGCACTCAACGAGAGAGACAAAGAGAGGGAGACCGAGTGTGTGAGAGAGGGATAGAACAAGATTGAGAGGAAAACTGACAGAGACAGAGAGACTGAGACAGAGAGACTGGGACTGAGACAGAGAGAGACTGAGAGAGACTGAGAGAGAGAGACTGAGAAAGAGAGATTGAGACAGACAGGAGAAGAGAGAGGAGAGCGAGGAGGACAGAGAGGGGGAACAAGAAAGAGAGAGAGGGAGAACAAAAAACACAGAGGAAGAGACTGAGACAGAGAGACTGAGACAGAGAAACAGTGAGGGAGACTGAGAGAGAGAGACTGAGAGACAGAGAGAGACAGAGAGTGAGAGAGAGACAGAGAGAGAGAGAGACAGAGACAGAGAGAGAGAGACTGAGAGAGAGACAGAGAGAAAGCGACTGAGGGAAAGCGACTGAGACAGAGAGACAGACAGAGGAGAGAGAGGAGGACAGAGAGGGGGAAGAAGGAAGTGCGAGAGAAAAGCAAAAAAAACACAGAGGAAGAGAGTGAGACAGATTGGGAGACAGACACACACACACACAGAATGAAACAGGGAGAGAAAGACAGCAAGCAGTAAAACAGAGGGAGACAGTTAACTAAAGACAGAGCGAGTGAAAAACACACGCACACACATGCACAGCTTTGTATCCGTGCCCATTCATCTTCCAGCTCATTGAATAAGAATATCCCGTGATCTCAGGATTGTAACTATCAGGAATGAATAACAATAAAAGGACTGGGGCTGTTATAGACTGACACTGTGTATGTTTTCACCGCAGGGACAGCTGAGGACGCTCCAGGACCATGTGATGTACAATGGCTTTTGAGAAGGAGTTCACAGGAAAACTGAAACAGTGGGAGATCATACAGTCCTCCAGGTTGATATCCATGACCAGGAGAAGGAAATCCACATCCTTAGAGAGAGAGAAGAGAGAGAGAGACACACACACAGCGAGAGAGACAGAGAGAGAGACAAAGAGAGAGAGAGAGAGAGAGACACACACAGCGAGAGAGACAAACAAAGAGAGAGAGAGAGAGAGACCTAATGTGTGTGTATCTGTGAGAGAGAGACTGAAATAAACAGACTGAGACATATAGGGAGGCACAGAAGAGAGACAGAGAGGAAGAAAGGAGCATCACAAGTAAAGGACAGGGAGAGACAGAGAGAGAGAGAGAAAGTGGGTCATTGGCAACCAACTCGATTCTCATTTGTTGATGTGGGAAATGAACGTCACCATCTCTGCATCACTTCCTAATGCTCTCCCTGTTCCTCCCAATGATTTGTAAAGAGTGGGTTGGTTATTAACAACACTCATCACTCCTGCTCTCTCCCCTTTACAGATTCAGAAGGCAGCTTAAAGTAAAAGATGTATCTGTTGCTGACTCTGATCACCCTGTTTCACCGTAAGGAATTTTATTGAAACAATAATTCTACTTAACATTTCTTTAGGATATGGTTTTATTTATTTCGTTCTCTTCTTCTCTCTCTTTCTCTCTCCCCACTGGACTGAATTTCCCTGTTTATTGATCTCCTCCTCTCCCTGTCTCTTTCCCAGATGTGAACTCACAGACCATCCACCAGACTCCCGCCTCTGTCTCCAAATTTTCTGAGGAGCAGGTGAAGCTGAAATGCACCGTGGATGGCACCAGTAACCCTTACATGTACTGGTACAGACAATACCCGGGGAAGGAGCCGCAGCTGATGTTTCACTCCCTAACTGCACAAAGGGAGAACTCAGAGGGGACGGTGGAGGGTTTCACCGCCGAGAGACCGACAGACTCCGAGTTCAATCTGGAGTCCTCCAGCCTGCGGGAGAATCACTCGGCCGTGTATTTCTGTGCCTGGAGTCTTCACAGTGACTCAGAGAGATGGAGCAGTTCAACAAAAACCCTAAAGGCAGCAGGAAACACCTGTGGAGGATAAAACTGCTCGGAGCCTCGAACTTCTTTCGTTTTGCAGAGAGAAAGTGTTCATGATAACAAGAAGAGATGGGTTTGAGTGGTAGTGAGAGATTAGATATACAGGTAGTAGAGAATGTGCAAAGAACAATTAACAAGGATAACACCAGATCTGAGGTGTAACTATCAGGAAGAATTAACTATAAAACGACTTGAGTTTTACTGCACTGACACTGAGTTTTCTTCCTCTATATGGTTAACTGAGGGTGCTCTAGGACCATGAATACACAATGGCCTGTAAAACATTTAATAGGAAAACAGGAAGAGGCAGAGGTCATCCAGCCCTCCAGCATCATACACATGGACAGGAGAAGGACATTCATCACCTTAGAGAGGTATATACACACACACAGTGAGAGAGACAAAGAAAGGGAGACCGAGTGTGTGAGAGAGGGTCAGAACGAGATTTAGAGGAAAACTGACAGAGACAACAGACTGAAAAAGAGAGACTGAGACAGAGAGACTGAGACAGAGAGACTGAGACAGAGAGGGGAACAGAGAGACTGAGACAGAGAGACTGAGACAGAGAGACTGAGTGAAAGAGAGTGAGACAGAGAGACTGAGATAGAGATACTGAGACAGAGAGGGGTCAGAGAGACTGAAACAGATCGACTGAGAGAGAGAGGCGGACAGAGAGACTGAAACAGAGAGAGTGAGAGAGAGAGAGCCTGAGACAGAGAGGGGGATAGAGAGACTGAGACAGTGAGAGTGAGACAGAGAGACTGAGAGAGAGAGAGGGGGACAGAGAGACTGAGATAGAGAGGGGGACAGAGAGAGAGAGAGAGAGAGAGAGAAGCAGATTGGCAGATAATACAATTCTGATTTGTTGACCTGGGGGAATGGGCGTCTCCAACATTGTATCACTTCCTAATGCTCTTCATGTTCCTCCCAATGATTTGTAAAGAGTGGATTTGGACCTTCACAAGACTCTAAGCTCCTGCTCTCACTCCTGTGTCTATCAAGAGAACAAGTTGAAGTGAAAGATGTATCAGTTACTGTGTCTGATAATCCTGTTTCATTGTATGTGAGTGTGAAATGCAAAGATTATCGTTAATAACCTTCCTCTCCTCTCCCTGTCTCCCTTTCATTCCCAGATGCTCCCTGTTTACTGATCTCCTCCTCTCTCCATCTCTCTCCCAGATGTGAACTCACAGACTATCAGCCAGACTCCCGCCGCTGTCTCCAGATTTCCCGGGAAAGGAGTGGAACTGAGGTGCACTGTGAAGGGGAGCCGCAGTAACTTCAACATGTACTGGTACAGACAAGAGCCGGGGAAGGAGCCGCTGTTGATGTTTTACTCCAGTATTGCTAACTATGTGGATCCAGAGGGGACGGTGGATGGTTTCACCGCCGAGAGACCGAATGAGTACGAGTTCAACCTGGAGTCCTCCAGCCTGTGGGAGAATCACTCGGCCGTGTATTTCTGTGCCTGGAGTCTTCACAGTGACTCAGAGTTCAAGAAAAACCCCAAAGGCAGCAGGAAATACCTGTTTCAGATAAAACCAGGCGGTGCTGCGTCCTGTTGGGTGTTTTTATCATTGGGAACATGTTTTTCACAAGAAGACAGGGCGGATTTAAATAGAAATTGAGTGGTTAGATATTGAAACACAGGGGAATTGTGAAATAGACTTTACAGGAATGATATCAGAACACAGAGGTTAAAGTTATCAAGAAAGTTTGAACATCGGGGGATTATTTCTCCAGAAAGGAGAAGACAAGAGTAAACTTTAAGCGGTCTAAGAGAGATTATTAAAGATTTTAATATCTGGAATGAAGATCAGATAAAAACAGACAGACAGACAGACAGTCAGATAGACAGATAGATGGATACGGTGTGGTTTTATTTCACTGCGTTCTCTTTCTCCAAAGGGACAGCAGAGTGCGCTGTAGGACCCTGGTAAACATCAGAGTCTGGAACACACTTTAACAGTGACCTGGGAACACAAGGAGAACATTCTTCACCTCGAAAACACTCCGCCCTTCAATGAGTTCGTGACTTATCAATAACTTTCTGTCGCTCCCTCTCTCCATCCCTCTCGCTCCATCCCTCTCTCTCCATCCCTCTCTCTCCATTCCTCTCTAACCATCCCTCTGTCTCCATCCCTCTCTCTCCATCCCACTCTCTCCATCTCTCTCGCTCCCTCTCTCTCTATTCCCCACTCTACCACTGGCTGCAAAGCTGGCGTAAAATGGTAGAATGCGAATTAACATTCCTGTCTTTTACTGGGGCAGTGACTGTCTCTCTTTGTAGCTCGCTATTTCTCTACCTGTCTGACTTTCCCTCCAACTCTCTATTTCTCTACCTCTCTCGATATCAATCTATCTCTCTACCTGGTGATCTATCTCTCTGTCTCTCTATCTATCCAACTCTATCTTTGGGTGATTACACTTTGTATGAACTAATTAAACATGCTGCACCAATATAATGAATGACCGTCTTTTCCAGGATTTTCTATACATTGACCAGTAGATGATGTGGTTTGTCATCAATTATCTATCAAAATCTTTTATCATCTTCAATATCTGTATCACATCTACCATTAACCTTCTCTGCTCTCAGGAGAGAAACCCCCAGCTTCTCCAGTCTCTCCACAGTAATTGAACTCCCTCATCCCTGGTACCAGTCTGGTTAATCTCCCTCTAACTTTCACTACACAGAGTCGAACAACCCCCCAATGAACAGGAACTAACTCAGCTCGGAACCCTTAACCATCTGAGCGCTGTTTCACACTGTTCAAAGGCGAGATCCCTCTCCAGATAACTTCATCTCTGGGACACCTGCCTCCTGACAGCGAGCTCAGAAGAGCACAAGTGTCCTTCTTGAATAATGGTACAACATTCGCTGTCCTCCAGTCCTCTGAGACCACTCCTGTGGCCAGAGGGGAATTGAAAATTTGTGTCAGAGGCCCTGAAATCTCCTCCCTTGCCTCACATAACAGCCTGGGATATGTCTCATCCGGGCTGCGGTCTTATCCACTTTTAAGACTGCTAAAACAGCTAATGCTCCTCCCTTTAAAAGCTAATATGTTCAAGTATATCACAACCCCCCTCCCCGATATCTACACCTACATCATCCTTCTCCATAGTGAACATAGTGAAATATGCCGTTCTTACCCGGTCTGGCCTATATGTGCCTCCAGACCAACAGCAATGTTGTTGACTATTAACTGCCCAGCAGGCATTCCCGAAGATGGTTCACCACCACCTTCTCAAGGGCAATAAGGGATGGGCACACTCTTTGGGTACAGAGGGTTGTTTCCCTGAATTCTACTCTATCAAATCCCTTTCTGAAATGTGAACACCTCTATTCAATCTCCCCCTATCCTCCTGTGTTGTATCATTCTACAACATTGCTATGTAAAGTAATGGGGTGGAGCAGAGTGTCGCAGTAAGTGACTGCCAATCACAATGACAACCGGATGCTGGGTATTTAATTGGATACAATATAGAAACCGCCTGCAAGTGTGTTGTTGAAAACTCCACACGTTCACACATCGAGTTAGTATCGAATGAAGAAATCATGTTGCATGAAGTTCTCAGTCTAATCTTGATGGCTGCACTCTTCCCACGTAAGTCAAAGTCAGAAACTGTGTCGAATAATGTATTGTAATGTCAGCGGTGATTCTGTTCCATAACACTGCTGTGTCAGAGTCTCACGCCAGAACACTTGAGCTCAAAGTCAAAACTAACACCCCAGGTGTCAGGGCTGTGGGAGTGCTGGACTGTCACAGAGGCAGTACTGAGGGTGTGCTGCACTGTCGCAGAGGCAGTACTGAGGGAGTGCTGCACTGTCGCAGAGGCAGTACTGAGGGAGTAACTACATTGGTTGCAAAGCCCTTTCTGATGCCCTGAGGTCCTGAACGGCGATATATTAATGTAAGCCCTCTCTTTCTTGTAATGCAGCCTCTGCTCCAATCCATTATTGACTGAAATAATAATCTAATCGATGTTCCGTCCCACAGGAATACTCGCCTCCTATGTGGAACAGTCACCCTCTATCCTATCGATTTCCGCAGGAGAGTCGACAACACTCAGATGCACGCTGACCAATACTGCCTATCCTACAATGTACTGGTACAGACAACAACCAGACAGGGCACTGGAAGCTCTGTTCTATTCTGCTGGAACAGGGTCTGTTACCAATTACACGTCCGAGTCATTTAAGGCAGACAGAGCCAGCAATACACTGTTTACTTTGGCACTGAGAGACGCCGCTCCATCTCACACCGCTGTCTATTTCTGCGCTTGTAGTATCACACAGTGTTTGAGAAAGCGGATCCGCAGCTGCAAAAACCTGCAGCGGATGAACGGGAGTTCAGTGCTCATCTTCAACTGGCAGGGGGCAGCAGTAGATTGAAGCTTTCTGTTCATATCTATCTGTCCACCTGATTGTTTATCTCTCTGTCTCTCTATCTATCTATCTCTTTACCTGGTTATCTATCTCTCTGTCTCTCTATCTATCTAACTCTATCTTTAGGTAATTACAGTTTGTATGAACTAATTAAACATACTGCAATAATGTAATGAATGACCATCTTTTCATAGATTTTCTATATATTGACCAGTAGAAGATGTGATTTGTCATCAATTATCTATCAAAATCCTCTATGATCTTCAATATCTGTATCACATCTACCATTAACCTTCTCTGCTCTAAGGGCAGAAACCCCCAGCTTCTCCAGTCTCTCCACAGTAACTGAAGTCCCTCATCCCTGATACCAGTCTGGTTAATCTCCCTCTAAACTTCACTACACAGAGGCGAACAACCCCCTCATGCACAGGAACTAACTCAGCGCAGAACCATTAACCATCTGAGCGCTGTTTCACACGGTTCAAAGGCGAGACCCCTCTCCAGATAACTTCATCTCTGGGACACCTGCCTCCTGAAAGCGAGTTCAGAAGCTGCTGAAAACTGTTTACCAACATTCATCTCAGACTCCAGTCATATTTGATGTGTTCTTCAAATAAACTGGCAGTTCAGACCAGTGAACAATTTAACCCTTTAACTCCCATTCACCACGGAGGTTTGGCAGCAGGGCAGTTATGTTACTGGGCTAGTAATCCAGAGGCCTGGACTAATGATTCCCAGACTTGAGTTCAATTCCCACCGGGGCAGAAATGCAATTTAAATTCAATTAATTAAATAAATAAAAATCTAGAATGGAAAGTATGAGTAATACTGAACATGGAGTGTCTTAAAAACCCAACGTCTTCATTGATTACCTTCAGGGAAGGAAATCCGCCATTCCTACCCGGTCTGGCCTATATGTGACTGCAGACCCACAGCAATGTGGTTGACTGTTAACTGCCCTCTGATATGGCCCAGCAGGTATTCCCGAAGATGGTTCACCATCACCTTCTCAGGGGCAATAAGGGATGGGCACACTCTCTGGGTATAGAGGGGTGTTTCCCTGAATTCTACTCTATCAAATCCCTTTCTGAAATGTGAACACCTCTATTCAATCTCCCCCTATCCCCTTGTGTTGTCTCATTCTACAACATTGCTATACAATGTAATGGGGTGGAGCAGAGTGTCGCAGTAAGTGACTGCCAATCACAATGACAACCGGATGCTGGGTATTTAATTGGATACAATATAGAAACCGCCTGCAAGTGTGTTGTTGAAAACTCCACACGTTCACACATCGAGTTAGTATCGAATGAAGAAATCATGTTGCATGAAGTTCTCTGTCTAATCTTGATGCCTGCCCTGTTCCCACGTAAGTCAATGTCAGAAACTGTGTAGAATAATGTATTGTAATGTCAGCGGTGATTCTGTTCCATAACACTGCTGTGTCTGAGTCTCACTCCAGAACACTTGAGCTCAAAGTCAAGGCTGACAACCCAGATGTCAGGACTGAGGGAGTGCTGCACTGTCGCAGAGGCAGCACTGAGGGAGTAACTACATTGGTTGCAAAGCCCTTTCTGATGCCCTGAGGTCCTGAACGGTGCTATATTAATGTAAGCCCTCTCATTCTTGTAATGCAGCCCCTGCTCCAATCCATTATTGACTGAAATAATAATTTAATCGATGTTCCATTCCACAGGAATACTCGCCTCCTATGTGGAACAGACACCCTCGATCCTATCGATTGCTGCAGGAGAGTCGACAACACTCAGATGCACGCTGACCAATACTGCATATTACTATATGTACTGGTACAGACAACAACCAGACAGGGCACTGGAAGCTCTGTTCCATTCTGCTACAGAAGGGTCTGTCACTAATTACACGTCCGAGTCATTTAAGGCAGTCAGAGCCAGCAATACACTGATTACTTTGGCACTGAGAGACGCCGCTCCATCTCACACCGCTGTCTATTTCTGCACTTGTAGTATCGCACAGTGCTTGAGAAAGCGGATTCGCAGCTGCAAAATCCTGCAGCGGATGAACGGGAGTTCAGTGCTCATCATCCACCGGCAGGGGGCAGCAGTAGATTGAATCTCACTGCTCATCATCCACCGGCAGGGGGCAGCAGTAGATTGGAACTCAGTGCTCATCATTCACCAGCAGGGGGCAGCAGTAGATTGAATCTCACTGCTCATCATCCACCGGCAAGGGGCGGTAGTAGAGTGACTGCTCATTTACTGGAACCAGATCAATGAATCATCTTGGATAACAGCACAGAAGGAGACCATTCGGCCCATCTCCCCCGTACTGGCTTATTTGAAAGAACTGTCCAGTTCTTCCCCCCTTCTACTTCCCCATCGCCGTGCACATTGATTCCATTCACGTGTACAATCCATTGCCTTTTGAACGTTCTTGTTCAAAGTGCTTCCAACACCCTTTCAGAAAGTGCTAGCCACATCATAACAACTCGCTGCTTAAATAAATCATCACATCTCCCCCCTCCCCCCACTAATTCATCTGCCAGTTACATTTAATCAATGTCTCCTGGTTGCCTTCTACCTATAGAAGCAGTTTCTATTCATTTAATATTTATAAAAATTCTTGAATGGGATGTGAGCATCGCTGACCAGTCCAGCAACTGCTATCCATCCCAAATTGCCCTTGGGAAGGTGGTGGTGAGCTGCCTTCTTGAACCACTGCAGTCCATGTGGGGTAGGTCCACCCACAGTCCTGTTAGGAAGGGAGTTCCAGGATTTTGACCCAGCGACAGTGAAGGAACGGCGATATAGTTCCAAGTCAGGATGGCATGTGGCTTGAAGGGGAACCTGCAGGTGGTGATGTTCCCATGCATCTGCTGTCCTTGTCCTTCTAGGTGGCAGAGGTCGCGGGTTTGGAAGGTGTTGTCGAAGGAGCCTTTGGGAGTTGCTGCAGTGCATTTTGTATATAGTCCACAGTGCTACCACAGTGCGTTTGTGGTGGAGGGAGTGAATGTTTGTGGATAGGGTGCCAATCAAGCGGGCTGTTTTGTCCTGGATAGTGTCGACCTTCTTCAGTGTTGTTGGAGCTGCAATCGAGTGGAGAGTATTCCAACACACTCCTGACTTGTACCTTATAGATGGTGGACAGGCTTTGGGGAGTCAGGAGGTGAGGTACTCAAGACTCAACGTGCGCTGCCTGAGTGGATAGAACTCTCCTCTCTGAGTTAGAAGGACCCACTCCACAGACTGGAGACAATGAAAAGGCTGACACTTTAGTGCCAAAAAACTGCAGGTAAGTCAAAACAAATCCACCGAGCAAAAATGTCGTACCGAAATGCATGTTTCATACTATTTTCCCTGATTAAGCAGAATTAACGCACACAATTTTGAATGCAGCACAAACGCCACAAATTGATGCTAAACCATTTATAAAAAGTCTGGTTTGGCCGCAACTGGTGTAGCGTGTCCACTTCTGTACATGACATTGTAGGAAGGATGGAGAGGGTGCAAAGGAGATTTAAGAGTAGATGACCGGGCGTGAGGGATTTCAGCGATGTGGAGATGTGGGAGAAGCTGTTCATTGGAACAGACAATTTTACAAAAAGTCCCAGAGCCCAATCCAGAAGGTTAGGGGAGCGATGATGGAACCTGCCACTGCTTATCCAATCCACACACTTTGGAATGTTTCCCATTTCATCCATGATCTTCCCACTTCATGTAAAGTGCATCTATGGAATAGTTAAGTTGTCACCCCCCACTCTTGGTCTAACCTTTAACACTTCCATTGTTACCGAGTCCTGATAGATATTTAAGAAAGATAGTGAACATTTACTCTTGTAAAATCTCAGCTTTTCTGAAATGACCCTCCCAGCAATGCACACATCCCATCACTGAATACATTCAGATACAATTGGAAGAGAACAAGCTTGATAATGATGGTGGAGTGAGAATCTCTTTATGGTGATGAGGCTGCTGAGGGTGAGGTTGTCACAGATACTGGCGGTCGGGACGAGGGTGATAATGTGTCCTCAGATGGTAATGATAAGTGTGAGGATGGTGTCAGGATGAATGTGGTTATGATCAGGGGAGTACTGAAGGTATTGATGATCCCAACACACCCGCCCATTTAATCACCTCTCCACCACAGAAGATAGTTTACATCACATTTACTCCCTTCCTTTCTGCAACTTTCAAAGACATGAAACAGAACTGCAGGCCCAGAAACCGATGAGTTGGGGGCCAAACATTGGTCCCTCCCCAGAAATGACGAGTCCTCGGGGAGCCCATGAACAAAGAAAGAAAGCTTGGCTCCGCCTAGGAAAATGTTGAAGATGATGGAGACGGAAGCTGTAAATTCTAGTCAGTGCCCAAAACTTTGAGATACTCTACAATAAAAGTGCTCAGTCGTTTCATATAAAACCACACGGATCCTTCACCCTCCAGAGATGTCTGTGTCTCAGCTCTGGATTGTGTTGTTGGTGTTAACGGGTAAGGAGGTGTCTGAACTGTGAGGTTACAATGATGTACATGTGCCTCTGCTTCTCAGTCTCTGTCTGTCTTTGTCTCTCTCCTTCTCCCTCCATATTTCTTTCTCTGTCTCTCATTCTCTCTCTCTCTCTCTGCCTTTATCTCTGACTCTAACTGGTCCCCACCGCTCTCTCTCTGTCTGCCCACTTCTACCTCTTCTTGTTGATAACGATATAGAGATTGTCCCTGGGTTAATCTCTCTCTTTCTCTCTCTCTCTCCCTCTCTGTTTTGCAGATGTGGGGGCCGTGTTGATCCAACAGACTCCCTCTTCCTTATCCCATTCCCCAGGTTCTCCAGTCAGGATCGAGTGTATTTACACTGAAGCAACAGCAGGCTCCGTTTTCTACTGGTACCGATGGCAACTGGACCGTGAGCCCGAGAACCTTTTCTATTCCTACCCCGCCAGAACGGTCACCCCCTCCGGAGAGGTGGACGGTTTCACCGCCAGGAGACCCGACAACACCCATTTTTACCTGGAGTCCTTGAGCCTGTGGGTGAATCAATCAGCCGTGTATTACTGTGCCTGTAGTCTGCACAGTGACTCAGAAAGGCGCCGGAGTTCAGCAAAAACTCTAAACATTGACAGAGCTCACTTGTGGGAGATAGACCTGTTTATCTGGGCTGTCATTCTATCACTCTGACTATCTGTCAGTTTTTATGTCTACTGTTGAATGAACTGGCTCTTTGACGGAGTTGTCTAACTCGTTCCCATTCACTGACTAGTTCTCCATTACATTAATAAATCTCCCCTTCATCTACTTCTCCAATTGACATCTGGAAGTTACTATTGGATGGTCTTCCACCGCCCTTTCAGTCAGTGCCCTCCACATGATAACAATTCACTGAGGAGAAAGATTCCACTCATCTCACACTCTGGTTCCTTTCCCAATTACCTTCAATTCTTGGTCCCTGGTTTATCGACCCTCCTGACAGTAGATACTACCCTCTGGATACAGTTTCTCCATCAAGACACTTCTGACCACGTCTTTCAAATCTCCCCTTACCCTCATTACTCTAATGGACACAAGTCCATACAAATTGGAAATGGTTGATCTTGGAACCTTTAATCATGTCTCTGATGATTCATACAGTGCAAAGGCGAGACACCTCTCCAGATCCGTATCTGACTGGAACACCTGCCTCCAGACGGCGGCTTCAGCATCTGTTCAAAACTGTTAACCCACTTGTCTCTCAGTCTCTCGGGGTCTTTTGAAAAATTTTCACAATGACTGGAGTTCAGTGTGGTGAACAACTTAACCCTTTAACTCCCGTTTAGCAGAAGGGGGGTGGGGGGGTGGGGGGGGGGGGGGGGGGTGGGTGGAATGAAACTGTCTTGGCCCTGAAACAAGGCAGCAGGTTGACGGGTCTTATTGGATCAAAGAATCATGCATGACAAATCCAGGCCATTCAGCCCATCGATCCTGGCCTGGCTGTTCGAAAGAGCGACCTCCTCCCATCTCTCTTCATCTTCCCCTATCAACAGATTCTTCTATTCCTTTCTCACTCATGTATTTATTCAGCTCCCCCCTTAACTGCATCGTCTCTATTCGACCTCAACCCATTCCATTGGTCGCTAATTCCACATTCTCACCGCTCCCTGGGTTAAAGAACCTCCTCCTGAATTCCCAATTGGTTTTATAAAGGACTATCTTCCAATTATGATCCCTGGTATTCACTTCCCTGTCCAATTACTCCCACTCCCTGTTCTTTCTGAATAACCCTGCACTTGATCTTGCAGCTTGTCTGCCTCCTTCCCTACATTACAACAGTGACTGCACTTCAAAATATATTTGACTGGTTGAGGCTGGAGTGAAGCAGGGAGCTGTCAGGTCGAATGGCGCGGATCTGTGCATTAGCTTCCATCTAGTTCTGCACCACAAGCACCAACACGAGTCAAGTAGGAGAATATAACTAATGACTGAAACAGGTTCAGGGTCTGACACTGAAACGCCTGCAGAATCGGTGCTTGCAGTTACACCTGGAGCCACTAGGTGCCAGTGTTACTCCACTGCAGCCGCTGCCGAGAACATGCTCAGAGTGAGCTTTACCCGCAACAGCTCCACAGGTCAACTTGGCTGCTTCTGAAATGTTTCACCTCTCAACTATTTCACACAAAATATTCCGACAATGGAAAAAAGTCAATGATTTGATATAAGGTAGATTGAGCCTTTAATCTGATCGTTATGGGGGCATTAAGTGACATTAATATCTGTCCAACTTTGAAATATTTGCACCCAGATGCCAGTTTGTAGATTTCCAGGTTCTATTTTACAATTACTTTCCCCCAGGTGTTTGTAGGAAACTAGGAGAGAGCCTGAATGTCCATCGTGACTTTAGCACAACTCCCACATCTATCGTGCCAAGTGCAAAGTAACATTCCCACCTCCCCCCCCCCCCATGCTCCCTGTTTCCAGGTGGAATAACGGGAGATCTGGTGCTCACTTCATGTGATTAAGTGAGAGACAGTTTTCAGAACAGAAGGCTTCACACTGACATGTTGTGATATCCACAATCCGCCGGTGGAGGGGCTGTATTAATCAGGTCTGTTCATTGAGGAGGTGAAACTCAGTATGTTGAGGTTTTAAGAGCATGTTTGCTTTTGCAGATCAGTGCAAAATAATAAATTAACAAGGAAGCTGGAGAGAGTTCACCTTCTTAGGCAATTCCCCGGGATTGAGAATGACTTGCTTCCACTCCGGTTCAATGGGTTCTGAGATGGCTGATGAGTCCAGTGTATGATCTGCAGACGCTGTCACATGAGGGGCAGGTGGTGCTTGTCGGATCAGGTAGGTGAGTAGTTTGCAGGTTTGTGCGCTCCCTCCGATGCCTCAGCCTTACCTCTGCATGTTCCTGAAGTTCCTCGTGGTGTCCGATGCCTTCCCGTTTGTCCTTCCTCCGTCTGGGATGGTCAGGAGCCTGGGTCTCCAAGGAATCGACGGGGATGTTTCATCTCTCCAGGGATGCTGTGAGGACACCTCTAAAGCCTTTCCGCTATCCTCCTGGGAGTCTCCTGCCACGACCAAGTTCTGAGTAGAACAGTTGCTTTGGGGAGTCTGGTGGCAGGAATGTGAATGACATGTCCCAGCCAGTGGAGCTGGTGTGGGGTGTTTCGCGCCCTGACACGAGGCAGGTTGGTTTGGGAGAGGACGATGCTGTTGGACCACCTGTCTTGCCACTGGAGTTGGAGGATAATGCGGAGGCACCTCTGGTGTTACTTCTCCTGTGCTTTGAGGTGTCGACTGTCGGTTCTCCAAGGTAAGGTCAATGTGG
The DNA here is from genome assembly GCF_036365525.1 of Heterodontus francisci. NCBI lineage: Eukaryota > Metazoa > Chordata > Chondrichthyes > Heterodontiformes > Heterodontidae > Heterodontus > Heterodontus francisci. Next base: position 1,591,330 of record NW_027140807.1, on the reverse strand, counting down.
AGGTGTATTTATGAGCAGTGACTGACGGGACAAAGCAGTTCAGAGTTATCCACTGTCGAGACAAAGAACCACACACAGACTGACTTCAAACTCACGTAATTTTCCCAAGAACTCAAAGAGCAGTGCCTCATCCACAGTTTTATCATCAAGAACCTGGGTTCCAAAATTGGAATTTGCACATTTTTGGTCTCCAACCTCCTTGGTTAAAACACACTGGGTGCACTGTCAACATTTCAGGTTTCCTCATACCTTGGTTCGACTTCATTTGGAGAACTGTGCACTGTTCTGCTCTCATTATACATTGGTTAGATCACAACTGGAGCACTATGCACAGTTCTGGCGTCTATATACATTGGTTAGACCACATTTAGATCACGGTAAAATATACATAGCAGTAAAGATCGAACAGGCTGGGGTCCTTCTCTGGAAATGAGGGGTGCCCAGATAAGAAGTCTTTAATATTATTAATAGGTTTGATAGGATAGACGTAGAGAAGATATTTTCACTTGAGGCTAAAGACCAGAATTATAAGGCATAAGATACTCACTAAAAATCCAAACGTGAATTCAGGACAAACTTCATTCCCCAGAGATTGGTGAGAATGGGGAACTCACCACCACAGGCAGTGGTGGCGGTAAATAGTATTCAGTGGGAAACCAGTAGACATACGAGGCAGAAAGGACTGACAGGAGATGCTGAGAGGATGAGATAAAGAGGGATGAAAGGATGTATCTGTGGAACATCAACACCTGTATAGATCCGTTCACCTGATGCTGTGTTCTATATTGTCTGCAATTCTATATAGTCAACGTCAGTATCTGAAAGAGGGGAGAAAGTTGGAAAGCCGATCTGGAACTTCCCAAGGAGTTCTACAGCCAATGAAGTGCTTCTGTTGAATTACAGGCATGTTGGTCTTTGTTTCATGGGGGATGGGAGTACAAGAATAAGGAAGTCGTATTACACTTGTATTGGGTCTTGGAGAGAACACACCTGGAGTACTAGGTGCACATATTTGGAGAGAGCTCCGAATGATCGGGCTGCAGATGTCAATGACACAGAACTGCAGTTCCAGAAAGCGATTACCAGGAGTCTAACATTGGTCCCTCCCCGGAAATGAAAGAAAACTGGGTCCCGCCTATCTGAATGATAAAGTGATGGAGAGGAAAGCTGTGACTTTCAGTCAGTGCCCAGAACTTTGAGATACTCTACAATAAAAGTGCTCAGTCACTTCATATAAAACCACACGGATCCGTTACCCTCCAGAGATGGCTGTCTCTCAGCTCTGGGTTGTGTTGTTGGTGTTAACGGGTAAGGAGGTGTCTGAACAGTGAGGTTACAATGATGTACATGTGTCTCTGCTTCTCAGTCTCTGTCTGTCTCTGTCTCTCTCCTTCTCCCTCTATAATTCTTTATCTGTCTCTCATTCTCTCTCTCTCTCTCTGCCTTTATCTCTGTGTCTCTATTTTTAACTGGTCCCTTCCGCTCTCTCTCTCTCTTTCTGTGTCTGCCCAAGTCTACCTCTTCTTGTTGTTACCAATATAGACATTATCCCTGGTTTTATCTCTCTCTTTCTCTCTCTCTCTCTGTATTACAGATGTGGGGGCCGTGTTGATCCAACAGACTCCTGCTTCCATATCCCATTCCCCGGGCTCTCCAGTCAGGATCCAGTGCGTTTACACAAAGGCAGATGCTAGCTCTGCTTTCTACTGGTACCGGTGGCATCCGGACCGTGAGCCCGAGAACCTTTTCTATTCCTACACTGCTGGAACGGTCAACCCCTCCGGTGAGGTGGACGGTTTCACTGCCAGAAAGCCCGACAACACCCATTTTTACCTGGAGTCCTCCAGCTTGTGGGAGAATCAATCAGCCGTGTATTACTGTGCCTGGAGTCAGCACAGTGACTCAGAAAGGCGCCGGAGTTCAGCAAAAACTCGAAAGGAGGAGGAAAGCACTTGTGGGAGATAAACCTGCCTGTCTATCTCAGTGTCTTTCTGTCTCTCTGACTATCTGCGAGTTTCTGTGTCTCTTTGTGCGTCTCTGCATCCATCCATCGATCTATCTATCTATCTATCTATCTATCTATCTATCTATCTATCTATCTATCTATCTATCTGTCTATCTATCTATCTATCAGTCTGTCTGTCCATTTTTGGTTATATTGCACCATTTATCTATCTATTTATCTTGATCATATATATATATTTGCCATCGATTTATCGACCTGTCTCTCACCTCTCTAAATATGCATCCACCATATATCTGACGTTTATCATCTATCTAACACAACTGTTTGCACCATACCAGTTTAATTATTGATATATCATGATTTGCATTTTACTGATAGTTTCATCTTCTTGCTCTCCTTCGACTCAGAGTACATCAATACATTATGAATTATTAAAAATGCTGCAGCAATGTGCTCAGATCCTTCTCGTTAAGGCAGCCTCTACCTGTAAAGAACAGATTCCCAGGTGGGGTAAATGGGTTCATGGTCCTGTTGAATGAGCTGTCGGTGGTATGTGACAAGAGTTACACATAGCTCCCTCTTGTACATGTCCCCAATGATTCATACAATGCAAAAGTGAGACACCTCCCCAGATAGGTCTCTCACTGGAACACCTGCCTCCTGACGGCGGTTTGAGCATCTGTTCAAAACAGTTAACCCACTTCTTCATGACACTGTCGCTTTTCAAAGTATCTAACATTTCACCCCAATGTAAAACATAATCCTTGAATTGTCGTTTAGCCCAGGGGAAATAAATCTTTATCTGCCTAATACAAAGAAGCAACTTGATGTGTCTTATATATTTATAAAATCCAACAGCAGAGCCGAGGCCATTCAGCCCATCGAGCCTGGCCCGGCTGTTCGAAAGAGCTACCCTACACAACACCAATCAGACACAAGCAACGAGAGCCTGATGCAGACGGGAAGCAGTTCCTTGTTCAAGCTCCTTCCGACCAGGGGGTGTTATTATTCTGTCATACCCAGAAGTGAGGGGTCAGAAGGAAACCCTGCTTCCAGTGCTGTCATTTCCGCTCTCTGCTTTATCTTCAGCCGCCTGATATTGGTTCATGAACAGATTCAGCCTTCAGTCTGCAGGATGCAGTTTGCCAAACTCTTCCTAATCGTCTGTTCTCTTCTTCCATGTAGGTATTCATCGTTCATAAAGATACCTGTGCTAAAATACATGCTGTGCTTTCATTCACTGCTAACTTCTATCAAACTAGATTGATAAAACATCATTGCAGTCGATTTTCTGTCATTTCTTAAACTACATACTTTACTTTCACTGTAAATAATATTTACTTAATGAAATTGTTGACTGAATGAAAGTAACTTATATATTCGTGACTCTACTACAGCTATCTTTAACCGATAAGTTTGCCCTAAATCTGGGTTAATTTGTCTGTCTCATTTCACTTGCTACATTATTTTTCAATCTCTATATCTATCTGTTTATTATCTATATATCTACAAATATATCATTTAACTATATATTGTCTGCCTATATAGTTATCTAGTATTATCTAATTATCTATTTGGATCGTTTAGTTGGTTATCATATGTCACAATATGTTCCAAACTTTTAAAACTATTCTCCTTATTTCTCAAGGCAAAACTCTAGCAGAGGTGATACACCAGTGGCCAACTCTGGTGGCAGTGAAGGGAGGTGAACCAGCAGAATTAAACTGTTACCAGAATGACAGTAGTAAGAGCGTTATGCTGTGGTATCGGCAGTATGCCGGGCAGGGGCTCACCCTAATGGGCTATTCTTTCACTGGAAGCTCACCCACGTACGAAGGAAAATTTGAAGAGGAGGTGAAGATTATAAGGCCCGAGGACAAACGATGCAGCCTGAGGGTCCTCAAGGTTAAGGCTGCGGATGCGGCGGTGTATTACTGTGCAGCCAGGGAGCACAGCGCTGCAGACTGCCTTAGTGCCAGTACAAAAACCAACAGGGTGAACAACACAACTGACTGACATACAGGAGCAGTGACAATGGTTAATGTCTCTCCCTGCCTCACCGGCCGTTTTCCAAGCTGGTGATTCCCGGATTCCTGAACCGTCATCAAGGGCTGAATGACACGGAATGGCAGAAGGTCCGAGGAAGAGAGAGAAGGAAAGAGAGAGATGTGTCTCAGATCCCCTGCAAAATTTCAAAGTCCTCGTCTACACTGTTTAATTTCTGGCACTGAGTATGTTAAAACTGAGTCACAGTCGCTGTCCTATACTTGATTAATTAAAAGGTTAATTAATGATCTAAATAAGACAGATAGTTAACATCGCCATTGTGAAGTGATGAAAAGAGTATCAATCATCTGCAAGGTACAAGTCAGGAGTGTGATGGAATACTCTCCACTTGCCTGGATGGGTGCAGCTCCAACAACACTCAGGAAGCTCAACACCATCCAGGAAAAAGCAGCCCTCTTGATCAGCAACCCATCTACCACCTTCAACACTCACTCCCTTCACCACGGTGGCAGCAGTGTGTACCATCGACAAGATGCACTGCAGCAAAGCATCGAGTGTCCTTAGACAGCACCTTCCAAACCAACCAACTGTACCAACTAGAAGGACAAGGGCAGCAAATACATGGGGGCACCACCACCTGCAAGTTCCCCTCCAAGTCACACACCATCCTGACTTGGAACTATATCGCCGTTTCTTCACTGACACTGGGTCAAAATCCGGGAACTCCCTTCCCAACAGCACTGTGGGTGTACCTACCCCCCATGGTTCAAGAAGGCAGCTCACCACCACCTTCTCAAGGGTAATCAATGTTGTGAAATAATTGCTGGCCTTGTGAAAGAAACTCACGTCCCATGAAGGAATAAGAAAAAAAGTTATATCAGGTCTTCCACGACTTCAAGACGCCCCAAAGCAGTTAACAGCCAACTAAGAACTGGAAAATGATGGTCAGATCCTCTGCAACTTCTTCCCTTGTTTTGATTTTTTAAAAATTCATTCTGGGGACCTGGGTCCCTCTGAGAAGGCCAGTAGTTATTCAACATCGCTAATTGCCCTGGAGAAGGTGTGTGCTGCCTTGTAGATAACTGAAGAGTTTGCTAGGTCATTTCAGAGAGCAGTGTACTTAAAACACGGAAGCCAATTGGTGTACAGCACCATGCCATAGGCAGCATAGACAGGCAGATAGATAGCTAGGAAGGCAGACAGGCAGACTATAGATAGATAGATAGATAGATAGATAGATAGATAGATAGATAGATAGATAGACAGACAGACAGACAGATAGATAGACAGACAGACAGTCAGACAGATAGATAGAAAGACAGATGGGTAGACAGATTGATAGATAGACAGACAGATAGGTAGACAGATAGATAGACAAATAGTCAAATAGATTGTTAGATAGACAGACAGATATGCAGATAGGTCGATATGAAGACAGACAGACGGATTCATACAGATAGAGAGACAAATTGACACAGATAGACAGACAGACACACAGCCATGCAGATATATAGATAGAGAGAAAGATAGACAGATAGCTACAGAGATAGATAGATAGCTGTATAGATAAATAGACAGAGATCTTTTTCTCCCTTTCTCCATCTATCTCTATCACTGCCTCTCTTTTACTCTAACTGTTTTTCACCATATCATCCTCTCTGACTCTGTCTCGCACTATGTCTCTCTCTCATTCCTTGGCACTTTCACATACACTCTATCACTCCAATAGAATCGTAGAAAGTTTAAGGCACAGCAAGAGGCCAATTGGCCCATCGTGTCGGTGGCGGCTGAAAAACAATCCACCTATTCATATCACACCTTCCAGCATTTGGTCCATAGCCCTGCAGATTACGGCACTTGAGGTGCATATCCAGACTCCTTTGAATGAGTTGAGAGTGTCTGCCTCAACAACCCTTTCAGGCAGCGAGTACCTGACCCCCACCACTTCTAAGGTTTTCCTTTTCTCCCCTCCAATTCTTCTAACAATCACATAAAATCTCTTCCCCCTCGTCACTGATCTCTCTGCCAAGATGAATAGACCTTTCACCTCCACTCTATCCAGGCCCCTTCAATATTTTTTACATTTCTAACAGACCTCCCCTCAGCTTTCTCTGTTCCAAGGAGAACAACCCCAGCCTATCCAATCTTTCCGCATAGCTGCATTTTCCAGTTCTGGCAACATCCTCGTAAATCCCCTCTGTACCCTCTCTAGTGCAATTACATTCTTTCTGCAATGAGGTGACCAGAACTGCACACAGTACTCAAGTTGTGGCCTAACCAATGATGTATACAGTTCCAGCATAACCTCCCTGTTCTTGTATTCCATACCTCAGCTAATAAAGGAACGGATTCCATATGCCTTCTTAACCAACTTATCGACCTGTCCTGCTACCTTCAGTAATCTGGAGACATTCACTCCAAGTTCCCTCACTTCCTCTACACTTCTCAGTATTTTCCCATTAATCGTATGTTCCTTTGCCTTGTTTGACCTCCCCAAATGCATCACCTCACACCTGTCCAAGTTGGATTCCATTTGCCACTCTTCTGCCCATCTGACAAGACCACCAATATCTTCCTGCAGCCTACAGCTATCCACCTCGCGATCTACCACACGGCTAATCCTTGTGTTGTCTGCATACATCTTGAAAATGCCCCCCTACATTTGCATCCAAATCGTTAATATATACCACAAAAAGCAGGGAATCCAGTGCTGAGCCCTGTGGAACGCCACTGGGAACAGCCCTCCAGTCGCTAAAACACCCATCAACAATTACCCTTTGTTTCCTGCCACTAAGCCAATTTTGTATCCACCTTGCTGCATTTCCCTTGATCCCATGGGATTTTGTTTTTTTTGAACCATTCTGCCATGTGCAGCCTTTTCAAAAGCCTTGCTAAAATCCATGTAGACCACGTCAACTGCACTACCCTCATCTATCTTCCTTGTTACTTCTTCAAAAAATTAGATCAAGTTGATAAAACAAGATCGTCCCTTAACAAATCTATGCTGTCTATCCTTGATTAACCCATGCCTTTCTAAGTGACAGTTTTTCCTGTCTCCCAGAATAGATTGCAATAATTTGCTCATTACTGAGGTCAGACTGACTGGCCTGTAATTAGTCAGTCTATCCTTCTCTCCCTTTTTAAACGGAGGCACAACATTAACAATTCTCCAATCCTCCGGCACCACACCTGTGAGGACTGCAAAAAGATGGTCAGACCCTCTGCTATTTCTTCTCTTGCTTCTTTTTGCAGCTTCGGATTCATTTCATCCGGCCCTGGTGATTTATCAACTTTCAAGGATGCTAATCCAAATAATGTTTCCTCCCTCAGCTTCGCTCCCTTAAACCCAGAGCAACCAGCAGAAAGTGTCTTAATTCCGCCGCAAACATGCCATTCAATTTCATCGACGTTTGCTATTTTCCTTCTGTCGCTGAGTATGTTTAAATTCTGTCACAATCACTGTTTTACATTTGATCAACTGATTAATGATCTCAACAAGACTGTGCGGCGGTGACTTGTGAAATCAGCAATCAATTATTGAATATAAGACATTGAACTCATTAATCTGTTCCCCCTTTTTTGGCAACAAAAGTGTGAAGAATATACTGTTAACCATATAACATCTACACCCACTTTTGCTCATGTAGGTTTCACTCTTCTGCTTTACATCTGTACAGATACTGGCAGGAAATTAGGACAAAGACTGAATTTGTATCGTTAATTCTGTGGGTAATAATCCTCTGCAGGAGAGGATGAAACACTGAGAAGGAGGATGAATTTCGGGAATTGACTTGAAGAAGCCCACAGCATGGGTTTCACTGGGAAAGTAACAAACACAGCTTGTTGCAGTTGCACCATGCTGCCACTGGTCGGCGCAGTGGCTCCACTATATTTCGCGCCACCACAGGCTTTGGCGCCGCTGATCAATGAGTCAATTCCTCTGCTTCCGCAATCTTTTCACTTTAAAGGCTAAATGCAGTTAGATTTCCACTTTACAGTGATGTTATATGAGCCGCCGCCGCTGCCATCGAACTATCCACCTTCTCTTCCTCCACTACTGATTTTAATTTGCAAAAGGATGTTAATAATCCCCTGTTGTGCGCCATAAGCTCTGGAGTCACTCAAAGCAGCTATCGTTGCACCACCCCTTGTTTTTTTCACCTACCCTCTCCAACACCTCGTTACCTTCAAAACTTCCCTCGATTCAGCATGAAAGCAAGCTCACAAAGGGAAGAGAGTGAAGATATTGGCAGCAGAGTAGAAAGTGGGGTGGAAGGAGGGAAATGGAGAGAAGAAACAAGTGGAAAGGGGCGGAAGGAAGCAAACAAAAGAATGGGGGACAACTTAAAGGTAGGGGCGGGGATCATTGCCTTGAGATAACTTCCTCTGATGACGATCCGCTCTGCCTACACCTTATCTCTCTCCCTCCCTTAAAACCCAGAGTAACCAGCAGAAAGTCTCTCAGATCCACAGCAAACATGCCTTTCAGTTTCATCCTCTTTGCTATTTCCCTTCTGGGGCTGAGTAGGTTAAAATTCTGTCCCAATCACTCTTCTACATTTGATCAACTGAAAGGGATGATTAATGATCTCAATAAAACTGAGCGGCGGTGACTTGTGAAATCAGTAATCGATTATTTCATATCAGACAGTGAACTCATTCATCTGTCCCCTAGTTTGGGAAGACAAGTGTTATTAATATGATGTTAACTCTTTAATGTTTGCACCCACTTGCAAACTTGTGGATTCCACAATTCTATTTTACATTTGTAAAGATCCAGGTACTTGCAGGAAATTAGGACACAGACCGAATTTCCGTCGTTAATTTGGTGCAACACCGACGCCCATCGTCTCAATTGTAACTCCATCGATACTAGTTCATTCCCTCTAATTTCTCTTTCTAGGTGTTTGCCGGGGTGATGTGATACATCAATGGCCTCAGTCACTGGCTGTTAAACAACCAGGACCCGTGGAAATGAACTGTCTGCAGAAAGGAACAGTTCGCGATAACATGTACTGGTATCGTCAGTCCCCCAGCAGAGGATTCCACTCAATGGGCTCTGTTTACCGAGGCAGTGAACCTCAGTATGAAGAGGGTTTTAAGAGCGGGTTTGTTATTACCAGGACTCTGAACAATAAGAAATCCACTCTGACGATCGAGAGTGTGAACGCCACGGACGAGGCGGTGTATTTCTGTGCAGCTGGTGATGGGACACAGCGGTTCAGAGTCATTGGCCGCCTTGACAAAAACCCTCACACGTCTCCCTTCAAACGGGTGCATTTAACCCAGCATTCCGTGAAGAGCAGCCCTGGCTGATCGGATGCGGATCTGCATCTGTTCAGTGCCCGTTCGAGTCGCAGAACGCCCATGTTCTGACACCCCACAACCTCCAGACAGGCAACGCACACTCTCTGTGCCCACACCTGAATAATGGCCCTTTGAAATACAATTCAACCCGAACCTCAGATAGACCACACCTGGACAATTGTGCATACTGTGCACAATTCTCAGCTCGATATGCCTTGTGTAGACGACGCCTGAAGTGCTGAGGACAGTTCATACTTCCAAATACCTTACTTAGAGCGCTTCTGGAGCCCTGTGTACAGTTCTGGTCTTCATCGACCTTGGTTGGACCAAATCTGCAGTGCTGTGCCGAGTGCTGGTCTCCATATTACAATGAGAGGTACGAGCAGAAGTGCAAAAATGATTTACAAGAATGATACCAGAGCACAAAAGGTTATAACTATCAGGAAAGATTGAAAAGACTGGGATTCTTTTCCCCAGTCAAGAGAAGGCTGAGGGGTGACCTGATAGAGGTGCTCAAGATTATGAAGGAATATGATAGGGGAGAGGTAGAGAAGATGTCTGCACTTGTAGGGAAGGTCATGAATACATCATACTCACTAATAACTCCCAGAAATGAATTTATACAGAGTAGTGAGAATGTGGAATTCACTAGCACACAGAAATAAATGATGTGTATAACCAGATATATGTAAATAGATGCTGGATAAAAACATTAGGGAGCAGGAAATAGCACCTCATACTGATAGGGCTGGATGAAGACATTGTTTATGTTCTTTCATCAGATGTGGGAATAAAATGTGAGAATAAGCTAACCAGCAATATAAACACAGATGGTAGGAGCCTTTACATAACAAGCAAGAGTGCAGCTGAAGTTGACGTTGGTTCCTTCGAGGTAAAGGCAGGTGAAATCACCATGGGGAATGGGGAAATGGCAGGGGAATTGAACTAATATTTTGTGCCTGTCTTCACAGTAGAAGACACAAGTTCCATCCCAGAAATAGGCAGTAATCTGGGGCCTAAAAAGAGTGAGGAAATTAAGGATATTCATATCAATTGAGAAAAACTTTTGGAGAAACTTGGGGGATTAAAATCTGACAAGTCCCCTGGAACAGATGGATTATATACCAGAGTTCTAAATGCGATAGCTGCAGAGAGAGTGGAGGCGCTGGTTATGATTTTACAGAATTCCTAAGATTCAGGAATGGTCCCATCGGATTGAAAGCTGACAAATGTTACACGGCTTTTCAAGAAAAGAGGCAGTGAGAAATCTCAGGATAAGGTGTCAATCATTCCGGACTGAGATGAGGAGAAATGACTTCACTCAAAGGGTTGTGAATCTTTGGATTTCTCTACCCCAGAGTGTTGTGGATGCTCCTTCACTGAATACATTTAAGGCTGGGAGTTTTGATCCCTCAGGAAATCAAGGGATATGGGGAGCAAGCAGGAAAGTGGAATTGAAACCCAAGATCAGCCATGATTGTATTGAATGACGGAGCAGGCTCGATGGGATATATGGTCTACACCTGCTCCTATTTCTTGTGTTCTGTGGGTCTGGAGTCACATGCAGGCCAGACCAGGTAAGTACGGCGGATTCCCTTCCCTAAAAGACATGAGTGAGCCAGCTGGGTATCAGGGCACCTTAACTGAGACTAGCATTCAATTGCAGATTTTCCAATGAAATAACTGTATTTATTCATTAATTGAATTTAATTTCCACCATCTGACCTGGTGGGATTCGAACGCATGTCCCCTGGAGATTCACTCTAGCCTCTGGATTACCAGCTCAGTGACATGACATCTACACCGCCATCTGCCCCAGGCTAGTCTGGAACATGGTCCCATCGGGACGAATAGCCTGAATTTGTGCTGCATATTAAATCTAATTCGATGTCACTAGCGACACCAGCCAAAGCAATGGATAAAAAATGGGAAGACGGAGAAATTTCAAAGTATGTCTTCACAATGCCTATTTTATCGATTGCACTTTGCAAATCTCAGGTGCCTGTAGTTACACATTACAGCCACGAGATGGGGATGGAGCTCCACCGCAGCCTGAGTCCCACTTGCTTCTGTGAAGACTGAGCGAGCAAAGCAGCAGTGACTTGACCAATCTACCTAATAGTCAATTCCACTAACACTGAAACAGATTAGAATCATAACCATTCCACACAAAATAGACAATTGGATTTCCCCAAGTCTGCTCGTTCATAGTGAATGGTTTGAGCAACACTTGTGATATACTAAAACAGATGATCGGAAGGAAGTAAAGAGAAGCAAAGTCAGAAAACAGTGAAAGAAAAATGGAGAAGGAGGAATTTTATATAAAAACACATATTAAGGGAAGTGCATATCACTGACAAGGTCAGCATTCATTACCTATGCCGAATTGCCCTTAACTGAATGACTTGCTAGCCCATTTCAGAGGCAGTTAACAGTGAAATACATTGCTATCAGGTGATGCATTTTGGCAGAAGGGAGATAGAGGAAATACAGACTTAATGACACAGGCCTGAAGAGTGTTCAAGGACAGAGGGACCTGGGGGTTAATGTGCATAGATCATTGAAGGTGGCAGGACATATTGAGATAGAGGTTCACGAAGCTTATGGGATCTTGGGATTCATGAATAGAGGTATAAAGTACAAAAGCAGGGCAGTTATGCTCAACGTATATGAGGTTTTGGTTCGGCCCCAACTTGAGCATTGAGCCCGGTTCTGGTCACCACACTTTGGGAAGGATGTAAGGTCCTTGAAAGGGTGCAGAGGAGATTTACCGGGATGGTTCCAGGGATGAGAGATTTTAGCTGCATGGTTAGTTTGGTGAAGCTGTGGTTGTTCTCCTTGGAGCAAAGGAAATTGAGGGGAGATTTGACAGAAGTGCACAAAATGAAGAGAGGTTTAGGAAAATAGACAAAGAAAATCTGTTCCCATGAGCTGATGGATACAAGGACTAGGGGACACAGATGGAAGGTTTTGGGGAAGAGATACAGGGGTGATGTGAGGAATATCTTGTTTACGCAGCGCGGTGTAATGATGTGGAACTCACTGCCTACCTGGATGCTGGAAGCAGAGAGAATGAATGATTTCAAAATGTAATTGGATGGGAACTTGGAGAGAAATAAACTTGCTTGGGGAATTAGAATTAGAATTAGAATTAGAATATTACAGCGCAGTACAGGCCCTTCGGCCCTCGATGTTGCGCCGATCATCTGACCTACACTATTCCATTTACATCCATATGTCTATCCAATGACCACTTAAATGCCCTTAAAGTTGGCGAGTCTACTACTGTTGCAGGCAGGGCGTTCCACGCCCCTACTACTCTCTGCGTAAAGAAACTACCTCTGACATCTGTCCTATATCTTTCACCCCTCAACTTAAAGCTATGTCCCCTCGTGTTTGCCATCCTCATCCGAGGAAAAAGACTCTCACTATCCACCCTATCTAACCCTCTGATTATCTTGTATGTCTCTATTAAGTCACCTCTCCTCCTCCTTCTCTCTAACGAAAACAACCCCAAGTCCCTCAGCCTTTCCTCGTAAGACCTTCCTTCCATACCAGGCAACATCCTAGTAAATCTCCTCTGCACCCTTTCCAAAGCTTCGACATCCTTCCTATAATGCGGTGACCAGAATTGCACGCAATACTCCAGGTGCGGCCTCACCAGAGTTTTGTACAGCTGCATCATGACCCCGTGGCTCCGAAACTCGATCCCCCTACTAATAAAGGCTAAAACACCATATGCCTTCTTAACAGCCCTATTGGGACTAATTGGATTGCTGTACAGAGAGCTCACACGGACTCGAAGGGCCGAACGTGCTCCTCCTCTGCTGTTCTGACTCTGCCCACCTCGCATTTCTGTTCACATATGCTATTGCTAATAGAATATTTTAGAATTCGCTGACAGATCTGCAATCGACTCCCAGAATAACTGTGGTTTATTTTAAATTGATGGCTCTGATCACACGTTTGTCGGCGTTATTTTATTCAGCAACTCCTTCTCTATGCTCCCCAACACCAACTAATAGCTGATCCCATCGTGGACCCTACTCAACCCATTGAATGAGATAGAAGTAATTCCACTGATGCCCCACTTTTGTTATGTGGGTGGCATGCATTCATGAAGCAGGGAAATTATCCTCAGTTTTCTCAGTGCTTCGGAATTCTGGTCAGAAGGTGGATGGGCAAATCCTAATGGAACGAGGATCTGAGCGACTTAACAACACTTCAATCTCAGATGACCGTGGACTGGAAGCTCAACAGTTGAAGCAATCCCCTGCCATGATAACTCACTTGCTCTCCCTTACTTTCAGGCTTGCAATATCCGTGACGCCATTTCCAGTCGTCTATGTTGCACTTTTCCCCCCATGTCTTCAACAAGAGGCGCCACATTCTTCCCACCTCTCCTGCTGCCAGATCACATCTTGGTTACCTCACCAAGATGGAATTCAAACTCCTGCTCTGGGCCTTTTCATTGCTGATGCCGCGTAAGTAACTTCAGAATGCTATTCTTGTTTCATTTAACCTGAGTTTCTTTAAGAAATACACTTAATGATCCGTATGTAATATCGTTCATTGATGTTCTCATTGTCCCCTTCATATAGAAACAGACATTGAGTTATTTCTGCCCTGATATTTGCTTATATAACCGGTGCATGATCTGCCAGACAGGACCTCACTCTTATTCTTAGAAAACTGGAATAAATTACATTTAAAACTAAATTGAGATGAGAAAAGTTGGGGAATGAACTCATTGCATAGCTTTTTCAAAGAGCTAGCACAGGCCTGCTGGGATGAACGGCCTCCTTCACATGTTGGATGATTATCTGAGCTCATATTCGATCAGAAAATGCACTGGGATGCACTGCAGACTTTTCCTGATGTGGCTGCGTTAACTGAATCTTGGACCCTTTCCTTTCTCCCCCCTTCCCACTGCCCTAGATTGTTGTCGATGTGCCTCAGTGTCCCAGACACCCAGTGAACTGACTGTGGGACATGGGGAGAGCGCAACACTGACCTGTCAGCAGAAGGACACGGAGCACATCACCATGCTCTGGTACCGCCAGCACCACGGGCAAGGCCCCCAGCTTCTGGTGACGGACGTGTCTGGGAGCAAGCCTACTTTCCAGGAAGAGTTCGAGAGGCGATTCGAGGTGGTGAGAGCTGACATTCAAAGGAGCACTCTGAAAATTCAGACTGCAGGCCCCGGAGATAGGGCGATGTATTACTGCGTCACCACTGAAGGAGCACAATGCTTCAAACCCCTTCCACACTATGACAATAACCACTCAGGTTCATTGCTGCAGCTATCCTCTTCTGTTCATCTCCTCGCCGTCTCAGGGTCTGACTTTGTCTGGTTGCCTTTGCGAGTCTACATCTGTATCTTTCAGCTGCCAACCAGCTCTTATAGAGATAAATAGATGGCTCGGTAGCCTGAAAGACAGAGATATAAACAGACCAATGGATAGATACATCTTAGTATCTTAGAATATCATCCTGTAACATTTGAATCCATCACAAATATTACACAATATTGATCATCTGGTTAACAATTGAAATCAAAATATTGCCAGTTGTCATCGACATTCATAATCGCTGAATTGTTACAGCGCAGGAGGAGGACATTCGGCCCATCGTGTCTGCACTGGCTCTCCGAAAGAGCAATGGGTTTCACTGGGAAAGTAACAAACACAGCTTGTTGCAGTTGCACCATGCTGCCACTGGTCGGCGCAGTGGCTCCACTGTATTTCGCGCCACCACAGGCTTTGGCGCCGCTGATCAATGAGTGAATTCCTCTGCTTCTGCAATCTTTTCACTTTAAAGGCTAAATGCAGTTAGATTGCCACTTTACAGTGATGTTATATGAGCCGCCGCCGCTGCCATCGAACTATCCACCTTCTCTTCCTCCACTACTGATTTTAATTTGCAAAAGGATGTTAATAATCCCCTGTTGTGCGCCATAAGCTCTGGAGTCACTCAAAGCAGCTATCGTTGCACCACCCCTTGTTTTTTTCACCTACCCTCTCCAACACCTCGTTACCTTCAAAACTTCCCTCGATTCAGCATGAAAGCAAGCTCACAAAGGGAAGAGAGTGAAGATATTTGCAGAGGAGTAGAAAGTGGGGTGGAAGGAGGAAAATGGAGAGAAGAAAAAAGTGGAAAGGGGCGGAAGGAAGCAAACGAAAGAATGGGAGACAACTTAAAGGTAGGGGCGGGGATAATTGCCTTGAGATAACGTCCTCTGATGACGATCCGCTCTGCCTGCACCTCATCTCTCTCCCTCCCTTAAAACCCAGAGTAACCAGCAGAAAGTCTCTCAGATCCACCGCAAACATGCCTTTCAGTTTCATCGTCTTTGTTATTTCCCTTCTGGCGCTGAGTAGGTTAAAATTCTGTCCCAATCACTCTTCTACATTTGATCAACTGAAAGGGATGATTAATGATCTCAATAAAACTCAGCGGCGGTGACTTGTGAAATCAGTAATCGATTATTTAATATAAGACAGTGAACTCATTCATCTGTCCCCTAGTTTGGAAAGACAAGTGTTATTAATATGATGTTAACTCTTTAATGTTTGCACCACTTGCAAGCTTTTCGATTGCACAATTCTATTTTACAGTTGTAAAGATCCAGGTTCTTGTAGGAAATTAGGACACAGACCGAATTCCCGTCGTTAATTCGGTGCAACACCGACGCCCATCGTCTCAATTGTAACTCCATCGATACTAGTTCATTCCCTCTAATTTCTCTTTCTAGGTGTTTGCCGGGGTGATGTGATACATCAATGGCCTCAGTCACTGGCTGTTAAACAGCCAGGACCCGTGGAAATGAACTGTCTGCAGAAAGGAAAGATTCGCGACTACATGTCCTGGTATCGTCAGTCCCCCGGCAGAGGATTCCTCTCAATGGGCTCTGTTTACCTAGGCAGTGAACCTCAGTATGAAGAGGGTTTTAAGAGCGGGTTTGTTATTACCAGGACTCTGGACAATAAGAAATCCACTCTGACGATCGAGAGTGTGAACGCCACGGACGAGGCGGTGTATTTCTGTGCAGCTGGTGATGGGACACAGCGGTTCAGAGTCATTGGCCGCCTTGACAAAAACCCTCACACGTCTCCCTTCAAACGGGTGCATTTAACCCAGCATTCGGTGAAGAGCAGCCCTGGCTGATCGGATGCGGATCAGCACCTGTTCAGTGCCCGTTCGAGTGGCAGAACGCCCATGTTCTAACTCCCCACAACCTCCAGACAGACAACACACACTGTCTGTGCCCACACCTGAATAATGGTTCATAGAACGGCTCTTCAACCCGTACCTCGGTTACACCACACCTGGAGCACTGTGCACAATTCTCAGCTCTATATACTTTGTTTAGACGACACCTGAAGTGCTGAGGACAATGCTGAGGGTGACCTGATAGAGGTGTTCAAGATTATGAAGGAATATGATAGGGTAGAGGAATAGAAGATGTCTGCACTTGCAGGGAAGGTCATGAATACATCATACTCACTAATAACTCCAAGAAATGAATTTACACAGAGTGGTGAGAATGTGGAATTCACTAGCACACAGAAATAAATGATGTGTATAACCAGATATATGTAAATAGATGCTGGATAAAAACATTAGGGAGCAGGAAATAGCATGTCATACTGATAGGGCTGGATGAAGACATTGTTTATGTTCTTTCATCGGATCTGGGAATAAAATGTGAGAATAAGCTAACCAGCAATATAAACACAGATGGTCGGAGCTTTTTCATAACAAGCAAGAGAGTAGCTAAAGTTGACGTTGGTCCCTTAGAGGTAAAGACAGGAGAAATCACCATGGGGAATGGGGAAATAGCAGGGGCATTGAACTAATATTTTGTGCCTGTCTTCACAGTCGAAGACACAAGTTCCATCCCAGAAATAGGCAGTTATCTGGGGGCTACAAAGAGTGAGGAAATTAAGGATATTCATATCAATTGAGAAAAACCGTTGGAGAAACCTGAGGGATTAAAATCTGACAAGTCCCCTGGAACAGATGGATTATATACCAGAGTTCTAAAAGAGATAGCTGCAGAGAGAGTGTGGGCGCTGGTTATGAATTTACAGAATTCCTTAGATTCAGGAATGGTCCCATCGGATTGAAAGCTAACAAATATTCCACGGCTTTTCAAGAAAAGAGGCAGTGAGAAATCTCAGGATAAGGGATCAATCATTCTGGACTGAGATGAGGAGAAATGACTTCACTCAAAGGGTTGTGAAACTTTGGATTTCTCTACCCCAGAGTGTTGTGGATGCTCCTTCACTGAATACATTTAAGGCTGGGATTTTTGATCCCTCAGGAAATGAAGGGATATGGGGAGCAGGCAGGAAAGTGAAATTGAAACCCAAGATCCGCCATGATTGTATTGAATGATGTAGCAAGCTCGATGGGATATATGGTCTGCACCTGCTCCTATTTCTTGTGTTCTGTGGGTCTGGAGTCACATGCAGGCCAGACCAGGTAAGTGCGGCGGATTCCCTTCCCTAAAAGACATGAGCGAGCCAGCTGGGTGTCAGGGCGCCTTAACTGAGACCAGCATTCAATTGCAGATTTTCCAATGAAATAATTGTATTCATTCATTAATTGAATTTAAATTCCACCATCTGACCTGGTGGGTTTCGAACGCATTTCACCTGGAGATTCTCCCCAGCCTCTGGTTTACTGGCACAGTGATATGCCAACTACACTGCCATCTGCCCCAGCCTAGTCTGGAACATGGACCCATCGGGCCGAATAGCCTGAATCTGTGCTGCATCTTCTATCTAATTCGATGTCACTAGCGTCACCAACTGAAGCAATGGATAAAAAATGGGAAGACGGAGCAATTACAAAGCATGTCTTCAAATGCCTATTTTATCAATTGCACTGTGCAAATCTCAGGTGCCTGTAGTTACACATTACAGCCACGAGGTGGGGATGGAGCTCCACCGCAGCCTGAGTCCCACTTGCTTCTGTCAAGACTGAGCGAGCAATGCAGCAGTGACTTGACCCATCTACCTAATAGTCAATTCCACTAACTCTGAAACAGATTCAAATCATAACCATTCCACACAAAATAGACAACTGGATTTCCCCAAGTCTGCACGTTCATAGTGACTGGTTTGAGCAAACACTTGTGATATACTAAAACAGATGATCTGAAGGAAGTAAAGAGGGGAAGCAAAGTCAGTAAACAGTGAAAGAAAAATGGAGAAGGAGGAATTTCATATAAAGAAACACATTCAGGGATGTGCACATCACTGACAAGGTCAGCATTCATTACCTTTGCCGAATTGCCCTTAACTGAATGACTTGCTCGCCCATTTCAGAGGCAATTAACAGTGAACTACATTGCTATCAGGTGATGCATTTTGGAAGAAGGGAGACAGAGAGGAAATACTGACTTAATGACACAGGCCTGAAGAGTGTTCAAGGACAGAGGGAACTGGGGGTTAATGTGCATAGATCTTTGAAGGTGGCAGGACATATTGAGAGAGAGGTTCACGAAGCTTATGGGATCTTGGGATTCATGAACAGAGGTATA